>NW_027094482.1:0-91404 GCF_029207755.1 Chamaea fasciata
AAACAGAGATAATAAAACCAGTCCAGATGAACAACCACCGTCTATAAGAACAATGCTTGCACAAAACAACTCTGGCGTGGAGCCCTTCTTCCGGATACAGTTATTGAAGAATATTTTGGACCACTTTTAAGTGCTGTACACCAAACTAAACCTAAGCTTGCTTCCATTTTTTAGACAGATTCTCAGACAGCTGAGTGAGAGTCTCAAGCACACACTCAGTTGTCAGATTTGCCTTTGCCCACCTTAGCAAGGAAAAAGCACATGTGGCCACTACAGGTCAGACCCAGCCCAAGCCCTGCCTGAGCCCCTCTGGCCACCCTTCCCGCTGCTAATGCTGACCCCTAACAGGCTCCAGCCAGGCCCGTTTGGTGCTTGGTTTGTGCACTCTTCCCATCAAATGGGAAGGAACCCTCCTGTGCCCTGGGCCCGGTGATATTTTCTTGGCTGGAATGGAATTTCTCACACAAAAGGCAGACTCGGTTGTTTTGTTTGGGGTTTTTTCCTAGGATTTGGCTTACACAGGTGATGTTCCTCACAATTGAGCACTACGATGCCAACAGCAGCAATACAGAAAACCCCTCTGGGATGGAGCAGCAGAAAAAGACACCTCCAGCCTTGCCAGAGGTATCACTGTTCTTTGTCTTTCAGAAAACAAAACAGGATATCAGCAGACAATGTGAAGTGGGCAAAAGGAGCAGTAATTGGTGCACAAGCAGTTGCGATTGCTGAAGCCTCGTTTGCTGTTGCAACACCAAGCGTCGCTTATGGTGTGTTTTATGTGGTCAACTGTAGTCACGACAAGCACAGACTAAAAAACTCCACCATACTACAAGCTACCAGCAAACAAGCCACACTAACTCTTTTCACTAATAGTTCTTATCACATCATGAAAATGGATCAAAAATAAAAAACAACTATATAAAATCCCACTCAACAAATCACAAAAACTAGTAAAAAAGATAAATCAAACCAACTTACTAAACTCAAAATTGTATAACTGTCCCTAAACCTGACTAAAAGGAATAACCTACACTATCTCATAAATAATAGCCAAAACTCTATAAATTTAACTAAAAAACCAAACTAATTAATATGAAAAAATCTTAACTACTAAAAAATAAAAGAATATCACTACCCCAAATAACTACCTGAAAAATGCACTGTATCAATACCCAGTTCCCAAAAATGCAACTTTTATATAAAACACTAGAACAACAAACAAACTGCAAAAATAATAATATCACAAATAAACTTAAATTAACAACACCAGAAAATTATTCCTAAATCAATAAACCCATAATAACTCAAACCATCAAAACAAAAATACCACCTATATATACTCAAAAACCCAAAAGATCAGTTTAACCATAAACAATAGCTCCCAAATTGTCCAGAACTATAAAACATACACTGAAATCAAACAAGGCAAATAAATAAACCCCTATACTACAATAAAAAATAATCCAATTTTAAATATTAAAATATCCTAACAGATTAATTACATCACACTACCTCAAACTCACCAAAACAAACATTACAGAGCATAATAAAAACCACCACTAAATAATTAAAAGCCTACCCTATACCTCGCATTACGGCCCATTACACTATTGTAAACTTTAGAAAACATAGGCTTTAAAAATATAATAGCCCACCAAAACAAAAATTCAACTAAACTCAGTTCAGAACCAACCTGATCAACACTTGTACTAAGAAAAATAACATTTAATAAATAGACCATATCCCTTATCATACACCATCTACAAACAAACAAAAAAAAAACCCCTACACAGTAAGTTATTAAGAACCACTTTAAAACCACTTAACAGAAAAAAAATTTCAAAAATTAAAAAACTGCATCTAACAAAACACCCAAACCTCCACCAGCCAAGCTAGCCCTATGTCTTGGTTTGGGAAGACAGGTATTTGCTAGGTAAAATTACAATCAGAGGCTCTTTGGCAAAGATTTGGGAAATAGGAATAGCAGTTCTTTACTAGTATGTAATACAAAGCAAACAAACACAAAAAAAAAAAAACCAAACCTCCCCCCCCCCTACCAAACAACTACAGCATTAATGACAAACGACAACAGTACTAAGAACTTTGAGGGCTTTGTTTCACAAGACCCAGGGCAGTTTGGTTTCGGTGTCTCTGCAGGATCTTTAGAGCACCAAGCTGAAACAGTGGAAAAGTTCCGGGCTGGTAGCTGGGATGGCAGAGTGTCCCGGCAGGCAGGGGCAGGATGTCCCGGCAGCGCAGGGAGTGCAGGGTCACGCTGTAGCAAGACGAGCAGCGCCGAAGAAAACCGAAGGAGAGGCAGGGCCTGGACCAGCTCCCCGCGGGTGGCCGGGAAAACTCAGGATTCAGGCCGAACTGGTGATAGTAGATTTCCCAGGACTGGATTTTTTTGGCCACAGTCAAACTCCTCCAGCCAGCAACAGCCGTGCTCCGCTCGGCATGCCTTGCGGCCGCTGAGATCTTCTAGGAGCGGCAGACACACGTCTCCCCGAAGGCCGGAAAAAGAAAAGCCCACAGTTGCCTCAAGCTTTGTCTTTTACTTGCGTTATCTCCCCCTTCTACCTTTGTCCACCTCTTTGTTTCGGTTAAGTACTCTCAAGTATCTAACACTTGGTCTCCTTGGTAACTTGTGGGGAAAAAATTCTTTAGAGAAAGAAGGAACAAACCTAACCCCCAACATTATCCACCCCGAATTTTTTTCCTATACCAACATATTACATTGAGTTTTAACTGTTAAAAATACATATATATATGCAAATATGGATACAGCCACATTGTCATGGGTAGTTCACCTTAAAACAAGGTCTCCTTGAGGTATGCATCGGGTCTCTCCATTCTTTTGCATTACCTAGCAGGTGCAGCCTGGTCTCTGAGCGAAGACAACCCCACGGATGGGATTGTCTTTGCTGGAGGCAGGATTAATCCAAACAGTTTTTTTTAGCATACTTCTCATGTGTACTACTGGAACTTTATCTCCGTCTGTTTTTTGCAAGGGCTCACATTGGGCAGGACTTGCTCGGTTGGTGGAACCTCGAGTGTTCACCAACCAGGTGGCTTTTGCTAAATTAATATCTTAATTTTTGAAGGTTCCCCCACCCAGTGCCTTCAAGGTAGTTTTAAGCAGGCCATTGCACCGTTCAACTTTCCCGGCTGCTGGTGCATGATAAGGAATATGGTACACCTATTCAATGCCATGTTCTTTAGCCCAGGTGCTTATAAGACTATTCTCGAAATGAGTCTCATTGTCCGACTCGATTTTCTCAGGGGTGCCATGTCTCCACAGGACTTGTTTTTCTAGGCCTAGGATGGTGTTCCGGGCAGTAGCATGAGGCACAGGGTAGGTCTCTAGCTATCCAGTGGTGGCTTCCACTATGGTTAGCACATAACGCTTGCCCTGGCGGGTTTGGGGAAGGGTGATGTAGTCAATTTGCCGGGCTTCTCCATATTTATATTTGGACTACTGCTCACTATACCATAAGGGCTTCACTCGCTTGGCTTGCTTGATTGCAGCACATGTCTCACAGTCATGGATAACTTGAGAAATACTGTCTATGGTTAAATCCACTCCTCGGTCTCGGGCCTACTTCTAGGTGGCATTTCTGCCCTGATGACCCGAGGCATCATGGGCCCATTGGGCTAGGAACAACTTTTTCGTGTGTTGCCAATCTAAATCTATTTTTGACACTTCTATCTTGGCAGCCTGATCTACCTGCTTGTTGTTTTGGTGTTCTTCATTAGCCCGATTCTTGGGAACATGGGCATTTACATGGCGGACTTTCACAGGCAGCTTCTCTACACGAGTGGCAACGTCTTTTCATTCATCAGCAGCCCAGATTGGTTTTTCTTTACGCTGCCAGTTGGCTTTTTTCCACCTTTCCAGCCAGCCCCACAGAGCATTGGCTACCATCCACGAATCAGTGTAGAGGTAGAGTTTTGGCCACTTCTTTCTTTTAGCAATGTCAAGGGCTAATTGAACAGCTTTGAGTTCAGCAAGCTGACTTGATCCCCCTTCTCTTTCAGTGGCTTCTGCAACCTGTCGTGTGGGGCTCCATACGGCTGCTTTCTACTTACGGTTCATTCTCACGATGCGACAGGAACCGTCAGTGAAAAGAGCGTAGTGTGTTTCTTCTGCTGGCAGTTGGTTGTACGGAGGAGCTTCTTTAGCTCGTGTCACTTGTTCTTGCTCTTCTTTGTTCGTGAGATCGAAGTTTTCTTTTTCTGGCTAGTTTGTAATTATTTCCAAAATCTCAGGGCGATTTGGGTTTCCAATACGGGCACGCTGTGTGATGAGGGCAGTCCATTTGCTCTATGTGGCATCGGTGGCATGGTGCGTGGAGGGAGCCTTTCCTTTAAACATCCACCCCAGCACTGGTAGTTGGGGTGCCAAGAGGAGTTGTGCTTCTGTGCCAATCACTTCTGAGGCGACTTGAACTCTTTTATAGGCGGCCAAGATCTCCTTCTCTGTGGGAGTGTAGTTGGCTTCAGATCCTTTGTAACTTTGACTCCAGAATCCCAGTGGTCGGCCTCGGGTCTCCCCTGGCATTTTCTGCCAAAGGCTTCAGGACAAACTATTGTCCCCGGCTGCAGAATAAAGCACATTCTTCACATTTGGTCCCGTCCTGACTGGGCTAAGGGCTACTGCATGAGCAATTTCTTGCTTGATCTGGGCAAAGGCTTGTTGCTGTTCTGGGCCTCAGTGGAAATCGTTCTTCTTGCGGGTAACTAGGTAGAGAGGGCTCACGATTTGACTGTACTCAGGAATGTGCATTCTCCAAAAACTTATGGCTCCTAGGAAAGCTTGTGTTTCCTTTTTGCTGGTCGGTGGAGACATTGCTGTGATCTTATCAATGACCTCAGTGGGGATCTGCTGCCGTCTATCTCGCTACTTTACTCTCAGGAACTGGATCTCTCTGGCAGGTCTCTTGACTTTGCTCTTCTTGATGGCAAACTCGGCTTTCAGCAAAATTTGGATGATCTTTTCTCTTTTCTCGAACACTTCAGCTGCAGTCTTTCTTTACACAATGATGTCATCGATGTACTGTAGATGTTTTGGAGCCTCACCCTTCTCCAGTGCAGCCTGGATCAGCCTATGGCAGATGGTGGGGCTGTGTTTTCACCCCTGGGGCAGCCGGTTCCAGGTGTACTGCACGCCCCTCCAGGTGAAAGCAAACTGAGGCCTGCATTCTGCAGCCAGAGGAATGGAGAAAAATGCATTTGCAATGTCAATAGTGGCATATCACCTCGCTGCCTTGGACTCCAGCTCGTACTGAAGTTCTAGCATGTCCGGCACAGCAGCGCTCAGCGGTGGAGTTACTTCATTCAATGCACGATAGTCCACAGTCAGTCTCTATTTTTCATCAGACTTGCGCACAGGCCAGATGGGGCTGTTGAAGGGTGAGTGGGTTTTGCTGACCACCCCTTGGCTCTCTAGCTCACGGATCATCTTGTGGATGGGGATTACGGCGTCTTGATTTGTCTGATACTGCCGACGGTGCACTGTCGAGGTGGCAACAGGTACTTGTTGTTCTTCTACCTTCAGGAGTCTTACTTCAGATGGGTTCTCTGATAGTTTCGGCAAGGTGTTCAACTGCTTAATGTTGTCTGTCTCTACAGCAGCTATTCCAAAAGCTCATCTGAGTCCTTTAGGGTCTTTATAATATTTATTCTTGAGGAAGTCTATGCCTAGAATACATGGAGCCTCTGGGCCGGTCACAATCGGAAGTTTTTGCTACTCCTTCTCGGTCAGGCTCACTTCGGCTTCAACTAGAGTCAATTCCTGTGATTCCTTTGTCACCCCGGCAATGGAAATTGGTTCTGCCTCCACATGTCCCGATGGCATTAGAGTACACTGCGACCCAGTATCTATCAAAGCTTCATATTTTTGTGGCTCTGATGTGCCAGGCCATCGAATCTACACAGTCCAAAAAACTTGATTTTTCCGTGCCTTTTCCTGGCTAGAGGCAGGGCCCCTCTAGCACTGGTTATTATTCTTTTCTTGGACATACATGGTAGAGGTTTTTTCGAGGGAATCTGACACAGCATTCCCACCTTCGTAATACCTGGCAGCTTGCTCATAGGAGGCTGAGGCTACCTTCATTCTAGTGGAACTCTTTCTGTTAGTGTTTCTCTCCTTGAGCTCACGTACTCATGCTGCCAGGACAGAAGTAGGTTTCCCATGCGACGCTCTCATGTCTTCCTCATGGTTCTGCAGATAAAACCACAGGTCAGCTCGAGGGGTGTACTCTCTCTCTCTCGCTGGGGGATGTTGGACTCTGATTCTGGGGCCTGTGACTCGCACCGGTGCTACATGGGAACTGTTCCTTCTTATCTCCTCTCTCATTTCTCTCATCTCCTCTTTGAGTTCTTTCACCACCGCAGAGACATGAGCTTGCATTGGGCCACTGATCATACTTTCATAATTTCTGAGCTTGTTGGCAACAGAACCCACTGTCTCTTGGTTATCTTCGGCATTAATTGTTGCGATGAATGTGGCGTATTGAGATGGTCTATGAGTTGCCAGATTCCATAACATGTGCCCTGTGCATTTAACTTTGTCGGGGTCATTATCATGCTGTCTGGTCCTTCCAAAAAGTACTTCCAATACTGCCACTTCTCTCAACTGTTGGATTCTTTCCTCAAGGGTCTTCCATCGCATTCTATTGTTGTGCTCTTGCATTCTGTCTCTGTGGACAAATTTCTTTCTCACACTTATTAGAAGTCGTTCCCAAAGGGGAAGGGGCCTTTGCTCTCTTACAAATACTTGATTTATACTTGAGTCCTGGGTCAAGGGTCTCAAATTTTTTGCTTCAGCACTATCCAGTTGCACACTTGTACCCATAAGGTCGTAGACCCGAAGTAGCCAGGCTGTATAAGCCTCATGTCCTCGTCGTGCAATATCTTTTTGCAGATTACGTAGACTTTCATATGTTAGGGACTCAGTGATGATCTCAGCCTGTGGCTCTTCTGTGGACTGTGAGGACCCTCCTTTTTTATCTTTAATACCAGGATTTGACGATTTCACTTTACACTTCCTTGTTTCCACAGGGGCGACTGCTGCTGGCTGTGGCTGCTCTTGTGGTTCAGCTGGAACTTGGACAGTTGTGACGTCTGTGGGTTCCACTGCTGCACCATCAGTCTCTGCCTTCTCGGGGCAGGGGGAGGGTTTTTCATGAGCTGGGGAAATGTACTCCTTCAGTATCTGGCCCATCTCATGCATTTCTTTTACCAGAACCTCAACCCAATCCGGGTGGGTCCTTTCTGAGGCAGGCTGTGGGGCAGAGTCAGGCTCTGGGGTATTATCCCTATTCTGTGGGGTAGGTATCAGGGTGGTTATCTAGGTCAATCTTCCCTTATCTCTGAATGCTAAATAGAATATGCATATTAGCAGCACCAGCCATTGTATGATATCATTAGCATTCAGAGAGGATTTAAACCTTTCAAAAACTGGTGGGGCAGACCTAAAGAGATGGGTAAAGGGTTGGGAAAAAAAAACCTCCCCCGGTGTCATTTCTTTACAGTGGGTACTATTGTTAAAGTAACTCCAAAAACACACAGTTAGTGTACAATAGCCCTGAATCCATGTGCCTGCCTTCCAGAGGAAATTAAAAATCCATGAGTTTTTCACCTTATTAAGCCATAAAATAAACTGGATGACAGTCACAGTAGCCTTAGTTATAGGGCTCATGTTTAGATAAGGGCCTCTAAATGGAAGGAATACAGCCACAACCACATGCCACCCAAACCAGGCTAAGTTAGACCACATGATGCAGCCTAATGAGGTTTTTATATTTAACGCACACAAAAGAAAGAACTAGGTTAGTTAAGAACTGTTATTTCTCTTCCCTTTTCTTTTCTCAGTGCCCTCAAGCCGCACGTTGGGCGCCAAAATCTGTCTTGGTTTGGGAAGACAGGTATCTGCTAGGTAAAATTACAATCAGAGGCTCTTTGGCAAAGATTTGGGAAATAGGAATAGCAGTTCTTTACTAGTATGTAATACAAAGCAAACAAACACACAAAAAAAAAAACACTTCCCCCCCCCCCACCAAACAACTACAGCATTAATGACAAACGACAACAGTACTAAGAACTTTGAGGGCTTTGTTTCACAAGACCCAGGGCAGTTTGGTTTCGGTGTCTCTGCAGGATCTTTAGAGCACCAAGCTGAAACAGTGGAAAAGTCCCGGGCTGGTAGCTGGGATGGCAGAGTGTCCCGGCAGGCAGGGGCAGGATGTCCCGGCAGCGCAGGGGGTGCAGGGTCACGCCGTAGCAAGACAAGCAGCGCCGAAGAAAACCGAAGGAGAGGCAGGGCCTGGACCAGCTCCCCGCGGGTGGCCGGGAAAACTCAGGATTCAGGCCGAACTGGTGATAGTAGATTTTCCAGGACTGGATTTTTTTTGGCCACAGTTAAACTCCTCCAGCCAGAAACAGCCGTTCTCCGCTCGGCGTGCCTTGCGGCCGCTGAGATCCTCAAGGAGCGGCAGACACGCGTCTCCCCGAACGCCGGAAAAAGAAAAGCCCGCAGTTGCCTCAAGCTTTGTCTTTTACCTGCGTTGTCTCCCCCTTCCACCTTTGTCCACCTCTTTGTTTCGGTTAAGTACTCTCAAGTATCCAACACTTGGTCTCCTTGGTAACTTGTGGGGAAAAAATTCTTTAGAGAAAGAAGGAACCAACCTAATCCCCAACACCCTACCCAATCTCAACCCCTACATACAATATACAAAACCCCAATAACACATAACAGAAGTCTGTTAAAAAGCTACTTAAATTAATTCTACCTCAAATATAAACAGACCCATCTACAAAGTTATCTTCACTCAAAAACCAAATTACACATAAAAATTAATACCAAAAAAGCTCCCAACAAAACACTATATATCACCAAAGAATGCAATATTGAATAAAAACCACATATAAATACCACTATTTAATAAAATCCCAAGTGGAGGGGGATTCATCCCAATTTAAACCTCTTTTTTCCTCACAACCCCCATGTTTTTTTCTAGGGGCACCAGGGAGGGGGCTGGCAAGATAAAATTGAAAAGGGAAAGGAGACACCCCCCCCCCAACCTACACTGGCTCACCTACTGCTGTTGCCTGGCACAAATATTTGTCCCTTGCACCTCCTTTAAGCAATGCCCCACATCCAAGTGCATCCAGAGCCAATAATCCCACCATCATTCCATGAGACACCCCCAGTAGCCAACCCTAAGCCCCTCTCCTCCAGCAGCTCCATGCCAAAGTAAACTGAGGGAGACCCCCTCGCAAGAAGCCCTCGGCAGGAGCTGCCCCCTCATCACCCTCACAGCTCGCACCTGGGGTTTCTGCCACTCAGAGTGTGAGGGCAGGGGCAGAAGCGGTTTGCCAGTCATCCCCTGGACACTTCAATGTCTGCACCTCACACACTGGGGCACTGGGCTTTCCTTGCTATAGATAAGGACCCCCCTCTTTTCCTGCAGGTGCCCAAGGCTGAGACTGGGATTCCAGTTCCAAAATTCCATATGTGTGAGGTTCATAATTCCTAAGGAAATTCCCCAGCAATCATTACCCTTTATTTACAATTTTTGGAGGGGTGGTAGGTGGGACAGGATGGGAGGGTTCAGTTGTTTGGCTGACACTTTGTCTGTTCACACTGCAGAAGTGACATGATCCCTTCTGCTTTCCCCTGCTCCCACCCCCGGACCGGATAAGGGGGTCCTGAGGAGGAGGCCGGGGCGAACCCCGATCGGAGGAGAGGGCCCAGGGGAAGGGGCTGGGACTGAAGGGGATAAAAAGTCATCCCTCTGTCCCACCCCCCTCCCCCCAAGGGGGCTCACCCAGGGACCCCCTCCTCCGGAGGGAGCCCTTCCTAACCCCCTAGCCCAGGACCCCCTCCTAAGGAGGGGCCCTCCCTAACACTCAGCCCCCCCACCGCGGGACCCCCCTTCTCTAAGGAAGGGGCCCCCCTAACCCCTGCCCCAACTCCCCAAGGGGCACCCCAGTGTGATGTGGGGAAAGTCAGATCCCCGGGTGTGTCAGGCCGTGTTTTTAACTGCATGGGGGGACAGCCGCAGAGCAGGCCGGCCCCGTGTGGGGGCTCCAGCGAGGGCGGGGGGTGCCAGGCTCCAGCCCTCTGGGCTTTAGTCTCCCGTGCCCCGAGACCCACGGATGCGGGAGGAAGCAAGAAAGGGGATGACGGGAAGAGAGGAGGGCTAGCAGGGATGAGAAGGGTTGAGCGGGGGTGTTGTCAGGGTGTGTTGGGAAGCAGGAGGGGAAGGGAAAAGAAGGGTGGGGGGGAAGAAGGCGGGTGGATGGGGGAGAGGGGGAATAGAAGTGGGTAGCGGGGTAGGGACAGGAGAGGAAGAAGTGGGGGGTCAGGTTTGGGGGGGAGAGGAGGGGAGTGCTTTGGGGACAAAGAACAGGAATACAGGGAGAAGAAAGGAAGGTTAGAAGGGGGGACAGGAGGGCAGGCCAGAATGGGAGGGAAAGGCTTTGGGGAGGAGAGGGAAAGGGGGAAAAGGGAGAGAAAGGAGGGGAATACGGGGAAGAGGAATGAGGGGTAGAGGGGGGGGACAGGAGGGGAAGCCGAATCCCGTCCTGTCCCAGGCTGTGAGCCCGGACAGTGGGCTCCTGTCTCCAATGAGCTCAGAGTGAGCAAAGGGCTGGCAAAGCGATTTCCATAGATTAAATCACTTCGTCCCGGCCCCGTGCACCTGATCCGAGCCCGAGACCCGCCCCTGAAGCTGCGTCCCTGGTACCCCCCTGCCCTGCCCCCGGCCGCCTCCAGGGTGTGCCTCACAGAGCCCCGGCCCTGTCCCAAGCCCGGCCCGGACCCCGCCCTGTCCGGGATGCTGCATTCTGCGGAGCTTGGCTCGGTTCGGCTGCACTCGGTGCCGCTCTATGTGTTCGGCGTGGCTCGGCTCGGTCGGCTGAACTCGGTGCCGCTTGCTGCATTCGGCCAATCTCGGCTCGGCTGCCTGGGGGTGGCGTGGGCCGGGCCGAGGCGCCGCACGGGGAAGCGGAGCTGCCTCACGTTAAACACGCAGAGCTCGGTGTTTTCCGGCTGCCGAGTCCCGCAAGCCGGCGCACGGACACGAACAGGGGCACAGGGTCCAGCAGCACCTCACCATGCAGTGACTGCACTCGCGCTAATTAATGGGCATGAGAGCAGGCAGCTGGGCTCGGCTGAGCTCGGTGCCGCTCAGCTCAGTTCGGCTGCACGCTGCCCAGTTCACTTAAACTTGGCTCGGTTCGGCTGAACTTGGCTAGATTTGGTTAAACTTAGCTAAGCTCAGCTAGATTCGGCTCACAGATTTCCTCATGTCAGCTGCTAGTAATTCTACATGACACAAACTGTAGCTTTTAAAGGGCTTGGGGGTTTTTAAAGAAATGAAAATTTAAACTCAAGTCTTGGTACAGAGCCAATGGCTCCTTTAGGACAAGAATATTTAAATGTAGAAGCAATTCCCTTATTTGCATCTCATTTTCATTTACCCCTTCCCTGGAAATTCAATGCATATCACAAGGAACTTGCAGTTCTGGTTTTCCCCTGTACAGTATTTGTGCAAAGGACCCGGGACAGGACGCAGTCATGAGTCAATTGAATAAATCCTGGTTTACCTTTCACAGGTGCTTGTTCTGGCACTGCATATTTGCAGATGTGGGGTGGCATGTTCAACTACCCTCATGGCCACATTCGAGAACAGCTTATCAGATTTTGCACGTATACTCAATAAGCAGAAAATCCTTTGGGGTTTAGTTCCATCTCTCACCTGTTCCAAGTGGAGGGAAGATGGGCTTTTGTTGCACATCACAGCAGCAGTGATGGATGAGGGCTTTTTTTAATTAAAAAAAAAGGGTAATAAAAAAACCCAGGTCTGATATCAATGTCTTTCCAAGCCAATAAAGTTTTTTTAAACCCAAGAAGACCATCATGATTCCCGAGTTCAGTCTTTTATTCATACTGGTTTTGGTATCATGAAATCAGCCAGATTCTTCGAAATAGTAAATTGTCATGACTAAACCTCTGGCTCCTTGTCATTTGCACTTACAGCCCATTGTGGGAAGCTCTGCAGCCTTTTTTTCCCCATCTTATATTGGAGAGAAGATGGATATTAATAACACACACGTCCACAAACAGTCTCTCTGGTTCTACAAAAAGTTAAAAATGTCAGTAATAAAAATGATATAAGTAATATTCTGTCTCAGACTGTTCAAGAAAAGAGAAATTGAAGCTTTAATGTTCCACTGAGAGATACTGAATAAAATCTTTCCCCTAAGTTTGCACACAGTAATAAAATACTGAGGTTTTTTTACCAAACAAGTCAGGTCTGTATGAGAGCAGCTCAGGAGGCTTCCATGGCACACAGTGATGATGGCAGAGCAGAGAACGTTAAAGATGAAGTGTTAGTTCCCTGAATTAATGCCCTGATGTAGCCAAATTTTTTTTGCAGAGAGACATAATAGCTTCTTTTCCTTGTTTCTGAGTTTCCGAGTCATCCTGTAATTCATAACCTGCACGAGTGCAGACCCATCTGACATGAGTAAGTAACATATCCGGCTCCTGGGCTCCAAGCCACGTGTCTCCGTTGTAAACGGAAGTCAGGAATACAAAAACAGCTGTGGAAGAAAGATGAGAGAAAAATCAGAACAGATATTCTTCTCTTTCCACACAGTAATAAAAAACGGCCAAGCTGTTTACCTCCAGGACTACATTTTAAAATAGTTCCCTAACTAGTTTTCTCAGATGGAAAATCTGGAGTGGCTTTGCCCATGCCAAGCCAATGATCGTGCTCACAAGTGGGAACAAACCAGTTTCCTGTTAAATAAAATAGTTTGAAATCTGACCCGTCAGCTGCTATCATTGACCAGCAACAGGAATCAGCATCCATGCCCACACGGACCTGTTTTTTGCAGACTGTTTTCCCTCTTGGAATTACATTTCTTTTATACCTTTTGTTCCAGTTTAGTCCTTGAAAGGGAAGTTTCTTAGAAGGAGTGTGAGTGTTGTAGTGTCAGAAAACCTCATAGAGTAACCATGCTCCGTGCTACCCACCCCTGCCCCCATCCCAAGAAAGACACTGCTTCTGCTGTGGGAAGCCATGAGCCTGGGTGGATATGGGTAAACTGGTTTAAAACTGGATTTAAAAAGCCATGGAATTTCCTAGTTCCTCCCACCACTGCCTCGTAACGAGTGATAAGAACAAGACAAGGCACCTGTCTGGTCCGCATCCTCTTCCGTCGCTGGTGACAGGCACAGGGATTTCACAGGCTTGTGGAAGGTGCTGGACAGGGCCTGCTCCTCCAGTAGCTGCAACATGATGGAACTGAGCACTCCAAGCTCCCTGGAGAGCCCAGCTGAGGCGCTGCTGGCCTGGCTGAGCCGGGTGTAAAGCCTGAAGAGGTCGTTCCTCAGTGTCTCATCCCTGAGCATCACGTGCGCAGCCGGCAGGCATGGTGGGACGTGGTTCCGCAGCCACCTCAGGGCTGGGGACACGTCCTGCTCCCTGAGGAGGCTCTGCCTGGCCAGGGACCTCAGCAGCCCCTCGGTGACCACGTGAGTGGACGCACAGGTGACGGCCACTGCCTCGCCCCCAGGTTCACCAGCTCTGAGGGTCTCCCCTCCCTGTGTGGAGGGTGGTGCTGGGAAAACAGGGGCCCAATGGGCTGCATTTCTTCAGCTCAGACACTTCCACGTCTGCAGCAGTGTCACCTTCTTCCTCGTTTTTTTTCTGAGAGTGATGATTTTTCTGATGAGATGAGGCTTGAGATTTGTTCTTGTCTTTAGTATTTTCTGTAAGAAGAAAACCCCACCAAAACAAACATCAGATACTCCAAAGGATTTTCCTGATACAAACTTGTGCAAGTAAGGTGCTCTCCTGTGTTGATTCAGTTTTTACCATGGTAGGCACCAGCCTCGTTAAGCAGCCAGATGGAGTCTGCGCCGTTCCAATGGGCTCCGGGAGCTCCCAGGGACTCCAGTGTGGAGAGTGTGATTGATAACTGGCTAGCTGCAAAAGGTCACGCAGACATGAGAGAGCTTTGCTGAGCACACAGGCACTCTCATGAAAACCAGCAAGGCAGTAAGCTTCATATGTCCTTGAGCACAGCTGCTATACGATAACAAGACCTTGTAGCTGAAAGATATGAGGGAGAAGCACGGTAAAACTAAAACTTACTCAAACTATGTAACCACAAAGAAATGTAGAAAGAGGCGTAGCTGACTTTTAGTCTGAGCACCAATCCTGAGCTTAACTTTTGCAATATGTATGAGCTGATTATAGAAGATATAAATGTGTGTATGCTACCTGAAATAAACGAGATTTGCTGACCATGATAGCATGAGGCTCTTCTCCTGCGGCTCCGGTTAACCCAACATTTGGCCCCCGAACAGGCTTCTCCCCTACCCTCTCTAGAGCTGCATTGGGGTCGGGTCCCTTTGGACGGCGGATTTACGCCCGGGGTGGTCACATCGGTGCGCCCTGCCGCTACGCGCTGCCGACGCCTGGGGGTTTGCAACGGTACCGGTGAGTATGGAAAGGCAAGCAGCGTATGATCTCTTTACTGCTTTTCTTAGAAAGCGGGGATTTAAGGGGCTTGACTTAGATAAGGAGCTCCCCCCTCTTTTGAGCCATGCTACATCTTATGGCTCTTTTGCTAACCCCCATACTGTTCATGAATTAGCCGAATGGCGCAGGTATGGGGATAAGCTTTGGGAATTAGTGTTAGATGATGATAAGCCAGCAAAAAAGATGAGCAAGTTGTGGAGAACTGTGCATAATGAATTGCTTATGTGTCAGGCGGAGAAGAAAGCTGTCGATAATGCTCGTGAAATGCACACTAGGAATAGGGCTTATGGGGATGACCCTTCCGCTCCAAACCCTCCAGTCTTTGCAACCGTTGACCTCCCGTCATCTGACTCTGTAGAGCCGGCCAGTACACCCACCGTTCAGCCCTCGCCACAGCCCTCTGCTCCACTAATGCCTTCACCCCCTACCCCCATGAATGCAGAGGCTAGGAATGCCCCTCCCTGTCCTGTTGCCACGGAGCCGTTCCCCGGAGCCTTATCGGACCTCGCGGAGGCTATGGCACGAGAAAGACGGGAGGTATGGGCGGCACTGGCAAATCAGGGCTGGCGGGAGGGAGATACGGATCTGGCCACGGCAGCTCAGGAGCAGATGTCGTCCCCCCTCGCCCTCCCAGTTATCTTTCACAACAACCCACAGGGAGGGCAACGGGCGGAGGTTACTAATTTAGACTGGAAACTTTTGTCACAACTACGATCTACCGTAGCGAGCTATGGGGTCACAAGCGAACCCGCTAAACAAATGTTAGAATTCCTTTTTAATATGAATCTCCTGTTGCCCGCAGATGTTAGAGGTCTTTCTCGTTTAATTTATACCCCACATCAAAGGTTACTGTTTGAAGCCCGATGGAGGGAAGAGGCGGCTGCAAGTGCCGCACTCCCTCGACCCCAAGGAGACCCCTTACTCGGCATTACCGTTGACGAGCTTATGGGTCAAGGACCGCTTCATAGAGTAGAGGCTCAAGCTACCCTAGGTCCTGATAAATTGAGAGAGGCCATGGCGGTAGCTAAAAGAGCTATGGAGAAAATTAGAGCTCCAGGAGGTGTTCCTCTTTATATGGGGATAAAACAGGGGAGGGAGGAGCCTCTTGGCCCCTTTGTGGACAAGATCATTGATGCTTTAAGTAAAGCAGGCATTGCTGAGCACATGCAAGATGCCCTAGTTAAACAATGTATCTTGCAGAATGGGAATGCTAACACTCGTTCCCTCATAGCTTCAGCCCCTGGGAATTGGAATGTTCAAGATTTGTTAGATAAAGCGGCAGCCATGCCTTCCGGCACTCAGGTATTTGTGGTAGAAGCGCTGCAAAAGATAGGTGAGGGGTTACAACAGCAGGCTCAGGCTTTTAGAGAACAAGCAGTATCAGCTCAGACTCAGGTTTTAGCTGCCCTCGCACCCCTCCAAGCGGCGACAGCGCGTCAAAGCCCCAATACCGGTGGGAGGATGAAGTGTTTCCGCTGCGGAAAGCCGGGACACATCCGCCGCGAATGTGGCGCCACGGGCGTATGGTGCGGCAAGTGCCGATCCAATACCCACAACAGCACCGCTTGCCGATCTGGATCGGGAAACTCCAAGACCAGCGCGAAACTGGGCCGCGCCGGGACACAAATAGTTCCAGCCACACCATCGATGGGCAACTCTTGCCAGCAACCTCCGGCAGCCTCGGATTGGACCTAGCAGCAGCAGTAAAAGTTACCCTATATAACAGCAGTCCACATGTGATTTCTACCGGAATTTTTGGACCTATTCTCATTAATGGACAACCCACAGGAGGACTCATTTTAGGTCGATCGTCTGGGTCTGTTTTGGGCCTAATGGTAGAACCTGGAGTTATCGACGCTGATGCTGAAGGAGAGATTTTTGTTATAGCTCATACACTTTTCCCGCCGGTGAACATTCCAAAAGGCCAACGGATCACCCAGTTCATACCTCTACCGCAATTAACTATGAGCATACCACCATGATCTGATGAGCCGCGCGGAAAAAAATGCCTTGGCTCCTCAGGAGGTATCACTCTTCCTGTCATAGACTTATCTACAAGACCCAAAAGGATTTGCTGTTTATGTTACCAAGGACAAACGATCATTTTGCATAAGGCATTGTTGGACACAGGGGCGGATACATGTATTATTGATACGGCCAAATACCCAAAGACGTGGCCGCTTTTACCAGCTAATACCACAGTTTCTGGCATTGGTAGCATTAAGCTTGCACAACGATCCCCCATTCTTGCTGTAGAGATCGACGGCAAACAAGCTAAAGCAGTGTTTTCGCTGACACCCCTGCCATCGGAGGTCGATTGCATCCTGGGAAGGGATGTTCTGACACAATTGGGATACGTACTTACCGATCGCCCTTTATTGTGATGGCCATTGCTTGGACATTCCCTCTACCATTGACCTGGACCTCTGATGACCCCGTGGTAGTTAAGCAGTGGCCGTTAAAAAGGGAAAATCTTGAGCAGGCACACCGCTTAGTTGCGGAACAACTATAGCTTAAACACCTTCGCCCATCAACTAGCCCATGGAATACGCCTATTTTTGTTATAAAGAAAAAATCAGGAAGTTATCGTCTGCTACAGGACTTGCGAGCAGTCAATCAGCAGATGGAGCCAATGGGAGCTCTACAACCAGGGCTCCCTAATCCAGCTATGCTACCACAGGATTGGCCTATTCTTGTTATAGATTTGAAGGATTGCTTTTTTACGATACCCCTACATCCAAAGGATACTAAGAGGTTTGCATTTACCTTGCCTTCCCTTAATAGGGGTGAACCTGATAAGCGCTTTGAATGGACAGTTTTGCCACAAGAAATGCGCAACTCGCCTACCTTGTGTCAGCTATATGTTGACACAGCTCTGCAACCTGTTAGACAAGCGATGCCTAAAACAATTATTTACCATTACATGGATGATATTTTGTTTGCCCAAAGCTCGCCTTTTACAGTCATACAGGTACAATCCATCATTGCCATGTTGAGAAATTATGGCCTTATGGTTTCTGATGAAAAAATTCAAACCCATGCACCATGGAAGTATTTGGGATGGACAATTACACAGAGACAAATACGCCCGCAAAAACTTACCATCCAGGCTCCACCGTCCACTTTGCATGAAGCACAAAAACTATTGGGAGACCTCCAATGGCTTAAGCCTGTAGTAGCATTCCTAACACCCTTCTAGAAGCGTTGCGCCCCCTCTTAAAAGGCACGGACCCCTGTGCTCCGGTTATACTTTCTGCAGACCAAATCAGTGCCCTTCAAAGTATTTTGTGGTGTGTTGCCAATGGCTTTGTCACCAGGTACGATCCATCCCTTTCTGTTTCACTGACTATTTGGAATAACAAAGATCACCTTCTAGGAGCTATTACGCAGAAAAAGAAAACGGGGGAGAGGCCAGGAAATATGGAGGACTTGGGGGTCCTGGAATGGATTAGCCCTCCCTTACAGCAAAGAAAAACAATTACACAAAAAATTGAAAAACTTGCCTTGTTAATTATGAAAGGCCGATTACGCACAATAGAGCTAAGTGGCAAGGAACCTAGTGTGATACATCTACCTATGGAAAAAGTGTCTCTGGACTGGTTTCTGCTCAACTCCGCAGAATTGGCAGAGGCATTACTACAAGCACCGAGTTTTGTTACAACAGGCCCTCTTAAACCGAAATTATTGCACTGGCTAGGAGAATGGCAATTAATTACTAAACCTTTGAGAGAAGACCAACCTATTCCACACGCAATTACAGCTTTTACTGATGCAGGAAAGCGCTCCCGCCGAGCAGCAGCTACTTGGAACAAGGCAGGCCAGTGGCATCATCATGTGATTCCAGCAAGCCCACAGGACAATCTCCAGACGTTAGAACTATTGGCAGTTATATGGGCTTTTCAAACCTTCCGAGAACCTGTTAATGTAGTTTCTGACTCACTTTATGTAGTGGGAGTTGTCTCCAGAATTATAACGCAAGTCTCAAAGAAGTTAACAACCCCCGACTGAGTGAACTTTTCATGCAACTTCAGCGCACATTACAGGCTGGTTAAAACATTTGATACAAGTAGTGCTTGTGATTTTGCTTGTAATTGTTGTTTTGCTTTTAGTTTTGCCTTGTGTGTTGCAATGTTTGCAGCGTATGGTATTGTCAATGTTTGATAATTTTAAGATAACAATGATAGCAGTAAAAGAAAACGGGGGAAGTGTGGAGAGTGTGATTGATAACTGGCTAGCTGCAAAAGGTCACGCAGACATGAGAGAGCTTTGCTGAGCACACAGGCACTCTCATGAAAACCAGCAAGGCAGTAAGCTTCGTATGTCCTTGAGCACAGCTGCTATACGATAACAAGACCTTGTAGCTGAAAGATATGAGGGAGAAGCACGGTAAAACTAAAACTTACTCAAACTATGTAACCACAAAGAAATGTAGAAAGAGGCGTAGCTGACTTTTAGTCTGAGCACCAATCCTGAGCTTAACTTTTGCAATATGTATGAGCTGATTATAGAAGATATAAATGTGTGTATGCTACCTGAAATAAACGAGATTTGCTGACCATGATAGCATGAGGCTCTTCTCCTGCGGCTCCGGTTAACCCAACACTCCAGGCTGGAACTCTATTCCAAACTGGATCCCCCGGCCTGGAGGTGAGAGAAGCTCCCGAAGGCTTACTTTATTCCCCATGGATTCAAATAGCTAAATCCTCCTTTCAAAGAAATAACACCCAAATTCACTACTCAAGACACAAATTGAGGGTGAAAAAAGCCATTCATCTACCAGAGATAAAGAAATCCTCCTGGCCTTAATAGAGTTCAAACTAAACAGAGGATGAAATGCAAACCGACTAAAACAAAGTACTTATCAAATACGTTTGATTAATGTGGCCAAAACATACAGAAATTCATTTACAAGCTGAATAGGAAGAAATTTCCTCTTCACCTGGGATTGATTCTTGTTTTCTCTCATCTAAATTTGTTAGCCCCAGAGTATGGAGTAAGGAAATCATTTTATTTATCACTTTGTTTTCCAGAAACCTGAAAAAAACCCCAAAACTAACCAAACAACAACAAAACAAAAGAGAAAACCACGTTTGGAAGGCAGATCCTCACCAGCAGCTGGTCCATCACCTACAGGCGACCATATCCTAGTGCACTTGCCTGAAACTGTCAGGGCGCTCTGTGCAGAAGAGATTTTTGGTGGATGTAAATGTATGTGAGGGAGAGGCAAAGGGAGGAGGAATGTTCTAGACAGCTCAAAGCCATTACTGTGCCACTTCCTGTGCAGCAGGTCCTGTGACAGGATGTGAATTGAGGGTGTTCGTATTAGTGTCTTTACCTTTTAAATTCCAAAGTGCCATTTTGCTTTCTCAGTTTTTCAAGGAAGTGGTTTTCAATTCATGAAGCCCCTCCACCATCATCCCTCCTACCACAACCTGAAAGCATCTTGATTCTGTTTTCAAAACCACAAGGGACACTTCAGAGTTCAGCAAGTTGTGCCAGTCCAGCCCTTGGTGCGTCTGGCTCCCTGCCTGTCACTTTTCATACTCAGTCATGCAATTACTCTACCGTGGACAGCCAAATTGTTCCCACTTCTCCTGTACTTCTCTGCTTACCTTTTCTCTAAGCTGTGCAGGACCCATGTGAGGTGGCTGTGATCCTGGATCAGCTCATAGGCAGCTCTGCTGGCATGGGCAGCACTTTGGAATATCTCCAGCATACAACTCTGAAACAGAAAATATAACTTGTTCTTTTACCATCAAGATCTAATTATCTAACTTGGAATTAGCAACTGGATCAACTTCAAGGTGAAATGAACACCACCTGCTCTCAGCAACTCCAGGGAAGGAAAGACATTCTCTGTTCAAAGCTACTCTTACAAGAAGTCTCCAGGTAGCGAGAGGATTTTGTCCTTTTGTCCAAGATTTTGATACCTGAAATACTCAGGGTGGATGCTCCCAAACCTGAGAGCTACTGGCACATGAGTTTCCCTCCTGCTGAAGCGCAGTTCAGGTAACAAATGTGCTGCCTGGGGAATGGAGAGCCCCAAAAAAGAAAAGGCCCTGACTGTAGGCACAAAGGCACGGTGCCCACGTGAGGCTCTGTGATGGCAGCAACCTGTTCCAGTTGATAAGGGTTTTACTGGTTTAGACATAAGCAATATGTCTTAGATATATTGCATAGTTTAGACATAAGCAATTTTTTTCCCCCTCCACACATCCAGAAAATCAACAAGGAACAGGTTTTCAAGAAGACGGAGGCAGAGTCAGCTGCTCCTTTTTACTTTGTGCTTGAGATCTCAAAGCCATGCAAACTTCTGTGCTTTGGGGTGTTTCGGTGCTTTCCTTTTAAATTCTTACCTGGGAGCCCTCATCACACAAAGGACTGTTGAAAAAGCAGAGAATGACCTGGAAAATCCTCTGGCAGTCATGAAGCTCACCGCAATGTTTGTCACGCAGCCCTTCCCCAAGACATCCAAGGATCTGCTCACGCTGTGCTTTGTACTGGAAGCCGCAAAGAAAAATACCACCATCAGACATTTAGGCATTTCCAAAAAATAACTGCCCCTAAGAGCATAAAACCTGGTTCCCTGCCAGTGCCAGCTCAGGGCTTACCACAGCTTGTTCTGAACTTCTACAATTCCATTTCCACTGCATGTTTGGGCTGCAGACTGATTGTTCCTGATGGATGTTAGGGATTAAATTTGGAAGGAGTGGAAATTGGGAAGTTGCTATTCCTAAAACACTTCAGTGGAACTCAACATTACTAATCTAAACTCAGAGATGAATGGAAGCTAGCTGGGGCAGAATATGCTGTTTATTGCGCTCACAGAGCATACACAGCACAACTCACTGTGTGTTAGTATGAAGAAAACAACAAAGCCACCACAGGAATAGCAGTTTAAATTCCAATATGAAACAAAAGAAAGATGCTTCTAAATAACCACCGAGGGGAGAATGAGATTTCAATGTATTTTTATGGCCTTTTTCCATAAATTTCTGAAGAATTACTGGATACCTAAAACGGTACACTTACCTCAGAATCAAAACTGTAGAAAAGCTGGAAAAAACTGGTACTTTCCTCAGGTCCGAGTACTGATGTGACAGAAGAAATCTGTTTACCTTTATGTACATGTGCTCCTCTGTGAAGAGAAAAAGGTGGCATCATTTCTGCCACTCCAACAAACGGACTTGACTCACTGCCTCAGGTCAATGATAAGCTATTCAAACATTGTTTCAAGAATCCCAGGCTTGGAATTCTCAGCAACTGCTCAGCCTGGCTACTTCAAGGTATTTCCCACCCAGGGAACCCAGCGCACCCAGCCTGAAACACCACATTTGCTACAAAGCCGATCAAAAACTTGCACACACAGAGGACACGAGGCTCTAGCGAGCCCTCTTCGGGCAGCGGCAGCTCCCGGGGGGATGTGAACAGCAGACCCCGCTCCCAGCTGGCTCAGCCCGGACTCCCTGCAGCCCTCAGCCAGAGCTGCGGGAAGCTGAAACTGTCCCCGGGAAGCCCTGCCCGGACAACCGGAGCGTCCCCCCCACAACCCCTCTGCTTACCTCGGCCTCGCTCAGCTTTGCAGCAGAGAGCAGCTGCCTCCTGCTGCTGGCTACAGGACGGGGACGGCTCCGGGCAGCTCCGCCGACGGTTCTGCCAGAATGATTTTGTGTTTTCCTCCATTTCTCCGGGGCTGGAGGGCTGCAGGAAGGGGCGTGTGGGGACGGCGGGGAGCGGCGGGAACGTGGGGAACGGGACGGGCGCCCGGCACAAGGGCCACGCCCAGGCCACAGGCAGTGGCAGGACCTCGGCAGAGAGAGGCGTCCCCGCCGCTGCCTGTCAGGGCCGGCCCGGCTCCCGCCCACCCGTGGCGCCGGTGAGCCCACAGCCCGTGGCCGCGCACCTGGAAATGACGCCGAAAATCGCGACCGGGCGGCGCCGTGGTCGGGGCAGGGCACAAGCAAGTCAGGTAGACGCCCCCGGGGTCCTTGCCTTTTTCCCGCCGTCTTTGGAAGGTCAAGCGCGTCGTGCCGAGCCGCCATCTTGGAAGTGACATCACATGATCTCTGCCCTTCTTTGCTGCCGTCTTGGTTGTGGGTGAAGCCATTTACGGTCGTCCCACCATCTTTTTTATGGCATACCTAAGGCCCCCCCGGCGCCTTAAAGAGGCACCTGACTAATTCGACTGCCTGAACACAGCCACAGCACTGCCGAGCCCACATCCTGCGTCCGCACACCTGGAAATGCTGTGTAAAGTTGTGCCCAGGCGGCGCCGTGGTCGGGGTCGCGCACAGGCAGTTGCCTGCCATGCACCCGGGGTTTCTGCATTTTTCCCGCCTATTTTCCCGCAAACTTTGGACGGTCGGGCGGCAGCACTGTCCCCAAGCTCACAGCCCGGGGCTGCCACGGACCTCGGGGACGGGCGACAGCTGCAGTGCCCCTCCCTATCCACAGGACGGCAGCACTGCCGCACAGCTCGGCCCGGGGATGCCGGGGGGGATTGCTGCAGTACCACTCTCTGTCCACACGGTGACAGCCCTGCCGCACAGTTCGGCCGGGGACACGCATAGGGGACAGGCAGAGAACAGAGGCAAAAAAGCACGTGGCCAAAAATCCTTACAAATAAATGCCCCAAAAGACCCTCAACCACAACTTCAAACATCCTGCCTCTAACAAAATTCAACCCAAAAAAGCCTTTAGTTTAAGCTTTGTTCCACAAAAAAATAAAATTTTTGTATTTATTTTTTTTATATTTTATCATTACCATTTAACTTTTATATTCATATCTACACCTACTATATATATTATAATATATCTCACATGCAATATTGTAATTAGTTATATAATGGATATTTTTTGTATTTTCTATTTCTATTTTTGTTCCTTATATTTTTCTATTTTTGTATTTATTTTTTAAATTTGTGTTTATTTGTTTATATTTTAAATGATATGAATTCATTTACCTAACACATCAGAACCACCATTATTTATAATAAATGAGCCTGGTTTTCTAAAGGGGTAAAGATTTGATTTTTATTGAAATAATATTGGCATACTTTCTCTTTCTGTGCTCTTTCTTGGGGGGGGTGGTTGTAGGGGCTTTTGTTTCAGATTTTTTTTTCTCTTTGTTTTGTTCTGGATTTCTTTATTAGTAAACAAGGAGGTGCAGAGAGTTACAAAAGATAATGTCAACTTTGTTTTATTGCTACCTCTGAAATACACCTTGACACCAAGTTACGGCTCGTAATACTGTGCATGGGTAGAATTAGCCGTGTTAGGGGGTTGAAAGGAAAAAAATGGCACCATGGTGGTGAATAGTGTGAAATAGCTTCTGATTTACCAACATGCATCTGGTAGATTTCCTTGGAAATGTGCTCTAAGACGTACAAAAATTCTAATCAGGATGGAAATTTGGAAAAAATAAATATTCCCTTACTAGAAGCAGAGAGAAAAAACATCAAATAAAAGGAAGGAATAATCTCTAAATCCCAGCTTGCCTGGAAAACAAGCTCAGGAATTTCTAACACTGAAAACTTTCGGAACAGTCATCAAGTTGGTGGAAGTTCATGGAACAATGGTTTAAAATCTGCCTCCTCTGCTCTGAGTTTAAAGGGAAGTGGGAATTGAACAGGTCTAGTTACTCCTATCCAAAAATTATCTGTGTTTTGTGGGAGTAACAACCCAAAGAAACTCCAGTCTTACTTGTATTTGATATCTGAAACTCTGAGCAGAGTTGGGAAGTTTCAGTGGAACAAAAGAGCCACAATTCCTGCAATAAAAAAATTTGACTCAACAAAAGCCAGAAATTTTATTTACAAATCCATGGAAGAGGAGGAGGATGATACCATGAACACACTCCAGCTGAAAGCAAGGATTTATTGGAAAAGGCAGGAAATCAAACTGAGAGTCTCTGGTTATGGTCAGGCAATTATCCAGGAGTCAGAGAGACCAGTGGGAACCTTGGACTGGGATAAGGCCTTCCAATGGCTTCACTTCCTACTGGCTCTCTCCTTCTTGCCAACAACCTGGAAAAGGAAAAACAGCAGGAATAAAGTTACAAACATAGGCAGGCCATCCTTGGTTCAGGCAAACTGAAGTGCAGCTCCCAGGGAGCAAGTCCATGCTGTGCCTCGGGGAGCTCCGGGAATCTGGGATTGCCTGTGGGATTAAAGGGCTGGAAAAGCACACCCACCTGCCAGGTTTAGTGCTGAGACAGAGCAAGGCCTGGGCTCAGGGGCAGCAGTTAGAGCTGGGACTGCAGGAGAACACCCCAAACCCGGGTTAAATATCTGGCATGACACACAGCACGCTCCAGGAGAAACTCAGGTGGGAGAAGCCCCTGGATCATCCATGTTCTTCGCCCTTGGCAGCTTTGCCAGGGCCTCCCTCAGAATTCTGACCTCACCGTGCAGCTCCTACAAAATAGGAGAACTTACGGAAATCATCCAGCAATCCATCGACTTACACTTATTAAGAACCAAAGCTGCAGCAAAATGTGCTCAAACTCTACTGCAAACCAGCAGGTCTGAAGAGACGCAGAAATTTCTTCCAGAGGGGGCATGTTGGTGTTACTGCTTTAATCTCCTGACACTAGAGCATATTTGTACAAAAAATTCATTGAAGCAACTAAATTTAAATGAGATTCTTTTACAGTAAAGCTGGCCAAAAAGGAGTCTCAAAATTAACATATAAGCCACCGAGTTATTTTTTAAAAAAAGGGTGTCTTTGGTGTGTATAATTTTCCAGCGCCTCATGTGTTCAGTCCTTGCCATTTATGTTTACAAAGTTGATGCTTAAGACCTTGTAGAAAGCTCAAAAAAATATCCAGGACAATCCAGGTGTTTTCACAAGTACCCTCACTATGGAGCAGTGCCAGCCCCAAGTGTTTGCTCCCTCAGCCCAGCCCGGAGCAGGGTCGAGCTGCTGCCCAGGACGGTTGCCAAGGGACCCACTTGTTTGAAGCTGTAAATGCAAGGGGCCTGCACTGGAGTGCCAATAAATTTGACATAAGCGACTCTCATCTTTAACGGTGACTGATATTCTCAGGGAATCCACATCACCTTAGATGGGGCATTCCGCCATGGATTTCATCCCTCTGCATCTGAAACAAAGCTAGGACAAAAGTCAAAGGGCTGCAGGATAACTGGACAGCTCCAGACACCTGGTGGCAATCTAGGAATACCCTCTACAGCCCTACTACACCCTACATCACAAATTTCAAGTCCCCAGGACTTGTACTATTACCCATACACCCAGACTGAGCAGCAAGGCAGAGCAGCTCCGGGCCAAACACACACCAACACCCGTGAGACAGGACAGGACAAACAAGGGGACACAACAGGGACACAAATCCTCTGGCAAGAAGAATGACCCTGAAGGAGCAGTGAACTAAGAACGAGATGACCGAGGTAAGACTGAAGGCGAGCTGACCAGGCTCAGAGAACCCTGCAGGAAGAAGATGCCAACGGGATGACTTATCCCAGAAGACACAGAGACAGATGCCCAAGAATCCTACGGTCAGAATCCTCTACCTATCTTGGCATTCTTACAAGACCTAATCCACCGGACCGGATAAGGGCGGTGCACAGCTGGTGATACAGCTCAGAACAAGACTTGAAGAGGCATCAGCCTGCATGCTTGCGAAGAGAGACGGATTCCAACGCGTGTGTCCGAGAACACGAAACAAAGACGCCTGGCCGAGGAAGGCAGAGACCAGATATGCTAAGACGGATGCCAGGATTTTTAATAGGCCCCTCGAAGGGCTAAGGGACAAGACATGAAGCACAAGACACCCAAAAGACACAGAGTGCACAACAGACAAGTGACACAACACACACCAGGACTGCTCTGCCCTGCACACCTCAGCACTTTGATCCAAAATGAGACTTTCTCTTCATGTAGCCTAAGGGGTCACATCTGGGACATCCCTGTCTCTAAACCTGACTCAAAAAATCCCTCCCACTGACCCCTGCCCTGGCACCCCGCTTTCATCCCCTCTGTGGGGCTCCAAGCCCTCCACTTCTCTCTCAGATGTCCAGGGAGGCAAATCCACACCAGGTGCCAAAGAAGGCTGCCTCTCCCTCAGGGAAATTCCTGCTGTTGCCGGGCGGTTGTCTCCTAAGTCAGCTACAATCAAGAAAACCAAATATCAAAGCATAATCTTAGCAGCACGTCAGCCAAAAACCAGCAATTCTGCTACTCACCATCTCCTAAGAAGGCCCGGGTCCTCGGGCAGCACGCCTCAGCTGCGTCCAGAGGCTGACACTCACAGTGCCAAAGCCTTAGAGGCATTACTGGCACTGAGCCCACCCACCACAGCCTCCATTAGGGGTGTGAGCATCCCCGGTTGGGGCAGGACAGGAACGCACGGTGGACATCCGCAGTGAACCTCAACCCTGTGGACTCTGCCCCACCATGGGAACTTCCTGTCTGGCCCTAGCTTAGGGGTACTGCCTGCACCTCTCAGGACTTCTGGCATTGCCTTGCCATTAGGATTGCTGCCTGCACCTCTCTCAGGGAAACAGTGTTGGCAGCAGTGCTGTGAGGGCTGGTATACCTGTACTCTGACTTGTATCCTAGGCTGTACCCCTGATTTTCACTGTGTGTTCTCTAGTTCTTGACTCCTTTACCTCTCAAGCCCTGCCTCAGCCTCTGTATGTGTCACTATAAGCTCCCCCCTTCTGAACCCTACTTCTTTAGAGCCCTACACCTTCAAGGCGGGGACGCTCTACACCGTTAGTGTCCCAAGAGCTGTCCTGCAAGCAGGGCAGGTACATCCACAGTTGTTCCCTGCCTACCCTAAAAAACGTGGCCCTGAGACAGGGCAGAGGCTGACAGAGCCAAACTCTTTGCACAGGCAAAGGCATGAAGCCTTACCAACCGCCGCCCCGAGAGGGAAATCAGGAGCACTTCCACCGGCTGCGGAGAGACGGGGAATCCCAGGGTGGGTGGGGCGGGAAAACCCCCGTTATCCCCAGCCCTGCTGGATCCTGCTCCCCACTATCGCTTCCTGCCTGGCCGTGTCTGCACATGTCAGAGCGTCTGGTACGTTCCCGCACTAGGGCTGCTGCCTGCACCTGCTCTCAGGGAAAGCGTGCTGGTAGCAGCGCTGTGAGGGCCAGTATACCTGTACTCTGACTTGTATCCTAGCCTGTACCCCTGATTTTCACTGTGTGCTCTCTAGCCCTCGAGTCCTTTACCTCTCAAGCCCTCCTTCAGCCTCTGTGTGTCACTGTAAACCCCCCCCTGCTGAACCCTACTACCGTACACCTCGCAATCAGCATTGCCCTATAACAGGATGCTCCTGGGAAAGGGATCCCAGGGTGTGCTGGGCCAGGAATCCCCCGCTGCACCCTAACCCTTTGGACTCTAAAAGGAGACCAACAATGTCAAACTCCCTAGAACATGGAGATGGGTCAGAACTGCCCTGCCAAGGCTCTGGTGCTGCTGAGGAGAAACCCTCACCCTTTAATCCTGAGGGGACCATCCCACTAGGGCCCTCTCCTGTAAGGTAACTTTAAATCACCACCCAAGACTGAAAAGGTTTTCTCCCTTCTCCCGACCGCCAGCCCCAACACTTAGCTTTTGGAACACCAGCAGGCGAAATGCATCCTCGACAGAAACGAACATCTCAGCACCGTGGACGTCCAGAGGTTCTCTGCGTCCACCTCAGGGCCGCTGTACCCAAACTTTGGCTCCACACCTCCTCACACTACCTAGGATCACAAAACAGAAAATGCGACTATCCCCCTCCAGAAGAGTAATCCCCGGGGCTCCTCAGCACCGCTGTCGTGGCTCCCCCTCAGATCTTCATCCCGCTCCAGAGGCTGCCGGGAGCGTACCCAGCAAAAGGAAAAGGTACGTGCTGAGCACGGCGCACACCTGTGGGTCACTCTGCCTAAAGGCCGACTCACCAGCTCCCTCTGTTCCTTGGCACGCCTAGGACAGCAGCAGCACCCGCAAAGCAAAAAATCACGCCGAGTTGCTGTGAAACAGCACCTCCCAGCTCTGACTGAAGCACGCCACAAATATACCTTAATGCTGCTCCCATCTGGCCTCTGGCATCCGGGGCCAGCACATCTGGTAGGGGGACACCCGAAAATCAAAAAAAAAAAAAGAACAGTGAATGCTTAGAGTTGCACCAGCAAATAAGACTTGAGCAATAGTAACTACTACTGCCTACCCATCACTGCTCACCTTGCCCGCTGATATCCGGCCGTACCTCCTAAAAAAAACGACAAAGAACAGCGCTGTAACATAGCCACCATTTACACCTCCACTGCAAACACAAACAGTGACTGACCTTCTCGGGGGAGCCCCCTCACCCAGGATGGGGCATTCCGCCATGGATTTCATCCCTCTGCATCTGAAACAAAGCTAGGACAAAAGTCAAAGGGCTGCAGGATAACTGGACAGCTCCAGACACCTGGTGGCAATCTAGGAATACCCTCTACAGCCCTACTACACCCTACATCACAAATTTCAAGTCCCCAGGACTTGTACTATTACCCATACACCCAGACTGAGCAGCAAGGCAGAGCAGCTCCGGGCCAAACACACACCAACACCCGTGAGACAGGACAGGACAAACAAGGGGACACAACAGGGACACAAATCCTCTGGCAAGAAGAATAACCCTGAAGGAGCAGCGAACTAAGAACGAGATGACCGAGGTAAGACTGAAGGCGAGCTGACCAGGCTCAGAGAACCCTGCAGGAAGAAGATGCCAACGGGATGACTTATCCCAGAAGACGCAGAGACAGATGCCCAAGAATCCTACGGTCAGAATCCTCTACCTATCTTGGCATTCTTACAAGACCTAATCCACCGGACCGGATAAGGGCGGTGCACAGCTGGTGATACAGCTCAGAACAAGACTTGAAGAGGCATCAGCCTGCATGCTTGCGAAGAGAGACGGATTCTACTATGTGTCGAAGCATAAGGTTTAATGGCATCAGCACCTCACCAAGGAATAGGATCTGTTAAGAACAATGCCTAGCATTTCCAAGAGGTTGTTCAAAGGCCTAAGTCAAAAGACACACCATACGAGACACCCAAAAGACACAGAGTGCACAACAGACAAGTGACACAATACACACCAAGACTGCTCTGCCCTGCACACCTCAGCACTTTGATCCAAAATGAGACTTTCTCTTCACGTAGCCTAAGGGGTCACATCTGGGACATCCCTGTCTCTAAACCTGTCTCAAAACCCCTCCCAGTGACTCCTGCCCTGGCACCCTGCTTTCATTCCCTCTGTGTCTCTGAGCTTTCCAATTATCTCTGGGATGTTCAGAGATGAGAATCCATACCGTGTGCTAAAGAAGGCTGCCTCTGCCTCTGGGAATTCTTTGCTGTCACCCAGCTGCTGTCTATCTAGTCAGGTACCATACAGAAAACCAAACATCAATGCATGATCTCAGCAGATCTATGTGCCGGTCAGTGGGAGGGTCTCAGTATACTACCTGTGGACCACCTAATTCACACAAACAGTAATGGATGCTTAGATTTACACCAGAAACACCACTACCCTGACCACACAAATACAGGAGTTTTAGAAAAGAAAAAACAAACAAAAATCCACCAAACAAAAGCCAACTATTATTTCTCCTAATCCAGCTACCAAATACAATAAAAATAACTCCTATGTCTAGTCTCCTGAAAAAACCTCCAAAGTAAATACCCAGGACCCCCCCACCCTAAAACTAAAAGATCCATTCAACTATAAACAGTATCTCCCAAATTATCCATAACTATAGAACACATACTATAGCCAAACAAGCTAAATACACAAATCCCTATAACACAAAAAAACAATAATCTGATTTTAAATATTATTATACTCCAAGAAATGAACTACTGCCCCTTACCTCAAACCCACCAAAAAAACACTACACACCATGATAAAAGCCACCCCTAAATAAATAAAACCGCCCCCATACCTCACACTACAACCAATTACACCACTGTAAACCTCAGGAAACAAATCCTTGGAAAACATAATACCCCACCAAAATAAAAACCTCCAACAACACAACTCAGTTCAAAAACAACCTAACCCACATGTAAACTAAGAAGCCTAATGTAAAGTAAATAGATCACATTCCTCATCATACACTATTGCCAAGCAAAATAAAGCTACACAATAAGTTATTAAAGGCCGCTTTAAAACCATTAAACAGAAAAAAATTTGGAAAAAAAAAAAAAAGCTGCCTCTAACAATACACCTAAACTTCAACCAGCCAGGGTGGCCCTACCCAATCTGAATCCCTGCACACAATGATCAAAACCCCAATAGCACATATCAGAAGCTTATCAAAAAAGCTACTTAATTGTATGTTGTTGGGGGTTAGGTTTGTTCCTTCTTTCTCTAAAGAATTTTTTCCCCACAAGTTACCAAGGAGATCAAGTGTTGGATACTTGAGAGTACTTAACTGAAACAAAGAGGTGGACAAAAGGTGGAAGGGGGAGATAACGCAGGTAAAAGACAAAGCTTGAGGCAGCGGCGTGCTTTTCTGCTTCCGGCATTCGGGGAGACGCGTGTCTGCCGCTCCTGGAGGAGCTCAGCTGCCGAAAAGCACGCGGAGGGGAGAACGGCTGTTGCTGGCTGGAGGAGTTTCACTGTGGCCAAAGGGATCCAGTCCTGGGAAATCTACTATCACCGGTTCGGCCTGAATCCGGAGTTTTCCCAGCCACCCGCGGGGAGCTGGTCCAGGCCCTGCCTCTCCTTCGGCTTTCTTCGGCGCTGCTCCTCTTGCTGCAGCGTGACCCTGCACCCCCTGCCCTGCCGGGACATCCTGCCCCTGCCTGCCGGGACACCCTGCCATCCCAGCTACCTGCCGGGACTTTTCCACAGTTCCAGCTTGGTGCTCTGAGGATCCTGCAGGGACACCGAAACCAAACTGCCCTGGGTTTTGTGAAACAAAGCCCTCAAGGTTCTTGGTACTGTTGTCGTTTGTCATTAAGGCTGTAGTTGTTTGGTGGGGGGGGGAGTTTTTTTTGTGTTTGTTTGCTTTGTATTACATACTAGTAAAGAACTGCTATTCCTATTTCCCAAATCTTTGCCAAAGAGCCTCTGATTGTAATTTTACCTAGCAGATACCTGTCTTCCTAAACCAAGACATATGTCAAATACAAACCCACCCATAAAGTTATCTTCACTCAAAAACCAAATTACATGTAATAAATAATGCCAAAAAAATCAAACAAAAGACTATATATCATCAAAGAAAGCAACAGTGAAAAAAAACACGTATAAGTACCCCTATTTATAAAATCCCAGGTGGAGAGAAATCCCTCTTACTTTAAACACAAACAAAAACAGAAGAGGAGTTTCATTATTCATTTTGAACTCTTTTTGCCTTCGTAAGCCCTTTTTCTTCTGGGAGCACTTAAAAGAGATTAGCAAAACAAAGCTGAAAAAGAGAAAAATCCCCCCTACAACTCCACACTGGCTTACCTGCTGCTGCTGTCTGCCACAAAGAAACACTCCACATCCATGTACTCCTGCAGGCACTATAAGAGGCTTTCCCACCACTGCAGCAACCCCACATAGAAACTCAACATGAGTTCCTCAACCTCTACAGCTCAATGGAAAAGTGAACCGAGGCTCCTCTGTTAAACCGCCCCTGGCAGGAACCGCCCCATCATCATTGTAACATCTCACACCTGCAGCTGGTCTGCTCCCTCATTATCCTGACAGGTCACACCTGTGGCTGCTCTGTTCTCCCCTCACCGTTTACAGCTCATACCTGGGGCTAGTCTGTCCCCTCAATCATTCTGTGACAGCTCTCACCTTGCGGCTGCTGCCACTCCGAGTGTGAGGGCAGGGGCAGAGCGGACTTGCTGCTTATTCCCCAGAGAGTTCAATGTCTGCACCTGACACGCTGGGGCAGCGGGCTTTCCTTGCTATGGGTAAGGGTCCCTCTTCTGCAGGTGCCCAAGGCTGAAACTGGGATTCCACCTCCAAAAGTCCATATGCCTGAGATCCACAATTCCTTAGGAAATCCCCCAGAAGTCATTACCCTCCATTTAGAATTTTGCCTTGGAATCATTGTTAACTTGTCTTTCTGTGGAAGTGTTTCAAACATTCATTGAGAGTTCAGAAGCCTGGTTGGCTTTTTTATGACTTAGCTGACAATCCCAGGCTAAATCCAAACACCCAGAATTACGAGGAACTACGGAGACCATTTATAAATACTCCCCTTCCTTGCAACTTTATCGCTTATCGCAGATCCCTGGGGCAGATTTACTTTCTTCCCAACAGCACCATTCTGGCAGAGATCCTACTTCTCAGACACAAACCGAACGCAAACCTGCCACGGGGGGGATGGGGCGGGCGGGGGCTGGGCTGGTGTCAGAGCCGGGGCGGAGCCTGGGCTTGCAGCGGGGGAGCGGGGCTGGGGCCGGGGGTGAACGGGGCCGGGGGGGATCAGGGCCGGGGGATCTGGCAGAACCCCGGGCCCTCAGAGCAGGGCCGGGGCCGGGGCCGGGGTGGGGGGGCCAGGGAGGATCGAGGGAGAGGGCGGAGCCACGGGCCCTCAGAGCGGGGCCGGGGCAGAGTCTGGGGCAGAGCACAGGGCGGGGCCAAGGCGGGGCCGGGGCAGGGACGAGGGAGTAGGACCGGGGGCGATTGAGGCCGGGGCCGGTATGGGGGTAGAGCCCAGGCCGGTGCCAAGGGTTATCGGGGGATCGGGGCCGGGGGGCTGGTGCCGGTTCTGAGGGCGGGGCGGAGCCCCCGGGCCCTCAGCGCAGGCTGGGCAGGGCCGGGGCCGGGTGGGTTCCCAGGGCCCGCTGTCCAATCAGCGCTTCCGATGCCTCAGAGAGCCCACGAATCGCGAGCCGGGTGGGGGTCAAAAGGGCCCCGGAAGGGGCTGTGGGGATCTGTGGTTCGGTGTGGAATGCTGAGGTCTGTCTGTGTGGGTATGGAGTTTCTCCAGGCTGTTTTAGTGCGGTGAGAATTTGTTCATTTGTTTCTGTATAAGCTGTGCTGTGTGGGATTGTGTTTATTATGTAGTGGGTGATGGTAGGTAGGGCTGAGGGGCTGTTGTTCTGTGTGTTTGTCAGAGTTTCTCTCTGAATTCCAAGATATTCTGTTATGTGTGGTTAGGAGGCAGACGTTGTTTTAATTTAGCTTGTTTTTGGCCTTTTTTGGTGCTAAATCAGGGATTTTTTTGTGCATTCTGTCTCAGTGTTTTCTCTTGCTTGAGCTTTCCTATGGTTGAGGTAGAGGGAATGTGGGGAGTTTTGTGCTGTGCTATAGAATTTTCTTGGTAAGTTCTCCTATAAATCAAAGCTATGCTAAGCCTTGATGTGTTTGCAGGTGTTGGGGGGGGGGGGGGGAAGGACGTGTACTCTTGGGGTGTGTTGTTTAGGGAAGGTACCAAAGTTTTCCTGTCTTTTTTTCCCCCCTTTAATCTCCCGTGACATGTGGGCCTGGCTGGTGTCTGGTAGTGAAGGTTTTAATTAGCCTTTCACTAGGAAGAACATGGTAGGAAGAAACAACCTTGTGAGGTTTGCTTTCTTGGCTGGTTTATGGAGTGACTTCAATTATAGAATTTCTGTGGAAAGTGCTATCATGTTTCAAAGGGCTACTTATTGGAAGCAGAGACAGCTTTTGAGTAGTGTGAGTTATTTCTGCTAGTTTAAGTTTTTTGTTCCATAATATTTAGGTTGCCTCAGCCCTGGGCAGGGCAGTGGTGCCTGAGGGGCAGGGAAGCAGGGGCAGAAGAGTTGGAAAAGGTGTGTGAGACCTCCCTTAGGTGTCCCCAGTCTGGGAAGGGGCTGAATGATAAATGGCACTCAGGGCAGCTGGGGTTTGTTTGGGTTGCTTTGTTTGCTTTTGGTTTGGGGGTATGTTTTGGGGACTTTTATCGTGGGGGTAGAGAGTGTTTAACTTGTTTTGTCTGGAGGAGCTTTTTTCCTTGTCTTAGCTTTGTCATGAAGCATGAAGGTTTTGTACTGGAAACTTTGTGTACTAGGTCCAGTGTTCGGGGCTTTTGTCTGGCTTGGGAATACTTCCTGTTGTAAATGGCTATTTGAGTTCTCAGGAGATATGCTTAAAGGCATGCAAGAGTTTCCTTGTCTATGGAATTTTCTTATGGTTATTCTTTCTGTTTGGTTTTATTTACAGAGCAAGATTCATTTTTGTGTTTATGCTCTGTAGCTCAGCATGTACAGAAGGTGTATTGACCCTTCAAACCAAGCACTGCAAGTGCACGGTGGTTAATTGGATTAATTGTCTGAGGAATAATGGATGAAGTCTATTCCAGTTTCTTTTGCCACCCTGTGGGAATGTGGTGTTCCTGTGTGCATGGGGTTTTAGGCGCGCTTGGGGAGAGGTAGAATCAGCACTTGGATTACTCCGGTTACTTGATGGGAAATGTGTGTTTGGAGCAGCCCCGTGAATAAACTGGTCTGGATACATGATGGGAAATGTTTTGTCCTTCAGTATACCCAGGAGCTCAGTGGATCCTCCCACACCGAGCAGTGCCAGTGCCCGGCAGTGAACTGGAGCAGTTGTTGCCTGAATGGGTTGAACCTGTTGGTGCTCTTGGTACACCGTGAGGATTTGATGTTCCTGTGCACCTGGGGGGGACCTTGGCCGTGCTTGGGGAGATGTAAAATAAGCGCTGGGGCTGCTCTGGACCCGTGATGGGAAATGTGTGTTTGGGGCAGCCCCCCGTGGATAAAGTGCTGTTGTGTGGCAGATCTGCAGCAGTGCTGGGTTTGGCAGCGGGACTGAAGGGTTTGTGAGAGCAGAGCGGGGAATGGACCCATCAGCTCCAGCAGGGGGAGGAGTGTCTGCTTCTGCTTTTAACCTGTGCGAAGCTGAAAGCCTGTGGCTGTAAAATTAGCAGCAATACTGGTGCCTTCTTTTATCGCTCAAGGTCACTGGCCAGCATGGAACAAGAAGCAACCCAGGACTTGTTGGTGCCCTGGCAGAGAGAGAAGCAGCAAATGGTGCTGAGAGAATTTCTGGGAGTGCATGTGGGGTCCTGGTTTTCTTGATAGCTTGAGAAAGGATCTGAATGGAAAAATATCTATCTTCTTATGGGAGAATCTGATGTGGAACATTGGACCAGGATGACTTGCTGTGACTTCTTGAAAGCTGGAAAGAAGGCGATGTTAATCTTTTTGGCTAGAGGCAAAGTGTCTGCAAAGCCTTGGAAGAAGCCTATGCCAGGTAAGTGAGGACACGAACAGGAAAACACCTGGAGGCTGTGCTGTGATTTCACGGAGGGTTATGGATTCCTGTCTCAAATGTCCATGTGTCAGTAGGGCTGGATCCAAGTGCCCCGGTGGAGAGGCAGGGTTGTCCTGCGTTCCAGCTTTTTAGTGGCTGGAGTTTTGCCCAAGGAAGAGCAGCATCCTGATTTTGCTGCCATGTTGAGCCAGCACAGAGCTGTTGGGTGCCTCCGTCCAGGAGCAGCAGGAGCCTGGATTTCTGTCCCTGGGATTGCCTTGCTGTCCAAGACGGGGGCTGAAGGTGAGGGGCAAGGCAGGCCTGGGAGCTCTGGGAGTCAGGAGTGCCAGGCCTTTCATCTCCTGGTGCTGCTCAGGTGTTCACCAGAGGGTTTTTTGACGGCCTTTGGCTTTCTGGATGGAAGCAAAAGGGTCCTTTCCCCTCCCTGCCTTCTGTCATTCCCAGGTCAGCCCCTGCTCTTTGCTGGCAGGCTAAATAGCCTCAGGAGTGGGCCGAGGAAGTGCTGCCTGATCTGTGAGGTTCCACAGGAGATGGGAGCAGGCTTTGCGCAGAGGTTCAAGCAGCTTGGGACTTCCTGAAGGCCTGAGGCCTGAAGCAGAGTCTTGAGGCAAAGCTGACCTCTGGGTGAGCCTTCAACTCAGATGTTGTGTTTGTATCCTGTCGGCAGTGCGGTAGCCAGGATCGTTAGTGTTCTGGGCTAGGTCCGTGCTCATTAGTGAAACATGGCTTGACCTTTCTGTGTTCAGAGGCCGGACAGGGCCCTGAGATGAGTCCTGTGGCCTTGTTGGGAGGAGCGGGGCCAAAGGCAGCTCCTGCATTGCTCCTGAAGCCCTGGCCAGGCTTTGGGGCGACGCAGGAGGAGGCTGAGCCCAGCTGTTCCCACCGTGGGAGTTGTGTGCACCTGTTTATTGCAGCATTTGCCCGACCTGGGCCCTGTCCCGGCACAGCCGGAGCCTCTTGGCCTGCGGGCGGACGCACCCGCGGGAATTGCCAGTTCTGGGGGGGCTCTCCAGGGCTGGGTTGTGACAGGGGATTCCCAGCTGCTGGGGGTAAGGCTCAGGGTCCCTGGTGCTGGATCTCAGTCCCTGTAGGTCACCTTGGGTAGCAGTGCTGGGGAGCATTGCTGAGCTTCTCCTTGGGAGGTTCTTGGCTGCTCTGAGCTGTCTCCAAAGACCCTGAGCTCCTGAGGTTGGTGTCTGTGTCTTTGGTGCTGACCCTGCCCCCTGGCCAAGCTACTTTGGAGGGTTTGAAGGGTCTAGGGCTGAGTGCCCTTTGGGCAGTTTGCTGCCAGCCTGGTGTGCTCCTGGAAGTGCCGCTGACCTGCCAGGACTGAGGAGCTGCTGGCTGGGTGCTGGTTCTGTTCTGCAGTGGGAGCAGGTAGCCCCTTGGAGGGCTTATAGAGAAACCTGGAGATGGGCTGGGGGAGCCTGAACTGGGTTCTTCTCCCTTGCTGACCCTTGATAATAGGGCATTAGGGAGTTGCACGATTCTAACTCATGCTTGCTTGGGCAAATGAACAGAGCTCGGGAAGGTCCTTGAATGTGTGGGGTTTTTGTTGTAGTCCTGGTTTAGAAGCACCTTCTGTTGTAAAGGAAACAAATGGTGCTTGCTGCCACTGGGAGACCTTAGTTCCTTTCCTTCAAAATGTTTGTAGTGCTCTGTAGCTGATGTGCTGCTATAAACGTGTGTAAGGTTCTTGTCTTTGTAATGTATTTCATCATATTCCACGTTGGATTGAATCTCCACATTCTAAGAGAGACTCCAATCTTCCCTGGCAAATACCTGTCTATCAAAACCAAGACAGTCTCCTAGCCTGGAAGCAAGAAACTGCTTTAGGTGGATCTCAGTGCTCTCGGAGGTTCTTTCTGTAGCTTTGCTTGGACCAGGAGCCCCGCGCGGTTTTTGGGCTCTCCACAAGCAGGGAAGCTACCGCAGCATGGCAACTGCATCTCCTCGTCCAGGAAGCAAGAATTCGCTTTTTCGGCAGATCCTGTGCTCTCTGAGGCTGTTTCTTGTAGCTTTGCTTGGAACAGCAGCCCCGTGTGCTTTCTGGGCTCTGCGCAACCAGAGAAGCTACTGCAGCATTGCAAGAGGGTCTCCTAGCCTGGGAAGCGAGAAATTGCTTTAGGGGAAAAAAATCGAATATCTCAGGTAGAATTGGTTAATCAGTGTTTATTATCTTGGTGCCAAAAAATTCATAATCAAAAGAGCAATTCTTATTTTATGAGCAATATGTTTCTAATACTAATAAGACTTGGCACATTAGATTTTTTTTGAAAGATATAACGATATTTTGTATTGAAAAATTGCAGACTGTTTATAGGCCTGTTATTTAGCTCCTCAAAGTCATGCTAGTGAATATGGTTTTTTTAAGAACTATTAATCTCTCCCAAACTATTTCAGAATTTATTTCAGGGAAGTAGTTGATGATTTTTTTTTTTTGCTTCATCTTTGTTACAAGTATTTTGAGTTTAGGTTTTTGATAAAATCACGGTATGGATTATACAGATACAAGAGTGAGCAAGAAATTGAAAATACAAAGTAGTGTGGTTTGTTTTTTAATTTCTTGTCCTGTTCTACTTCCTCATGTATTTCACAGCACAAAGAGGAATAGAGCAGAGTGAGAACTTTGCCAGAAGGTATGCTTTTTTTCCAGGGAGATTGGAATGGTTCATCTTCTATTTAGTGACAGATAAAAAATTACTTTAGCTACTTTGCAGATTGTTCTTCTTCTCAAAGTAAATGCTATACCATTTCAGACTATAATTAAAAAGGATGTAAAATAATTTCATAAAACCCCATTTTTAATTGTAAAACTTTTTAAATTTTGGCTGTCTGGAAGTATTTTTTTAGAACATGCAACAATTTTAGTCTTATTTTAAAGAGATATGTAAGACACCTTGTATTTATATACTGATATACATATAAGAATATTACATAGTTGAATTCTAGATATTTTTACTCCTGATAATTGCATATACTACTCCAGCTGGAAACATGCAGTAGGTATTGTATCATTGGGTTTTATTGGTCCAACTGTATTTTAGAGCTTTTTCACTTTAGAGTAGGAAACAGGACTAGAAAAAGATTACTTGTCATTGAAGGAGAACATCATCTATTCTAAATCCTGAATGTACAGAAGCTGCAACTCTAAATGGCACGTGTTTTTAGTGCAACAATAAAACAAAGAATTGTATGTGAAGCATGAGTCTGATGTTCTTGTGAATCCCTTGAGATGAGAATACCTATGCACAGACAGATAAATTTAGATGGAATACACACCGAATTCCATGAATTCTGTTAATTGTGATAGAATTTATTCTATTTGAAACCACTTACTGGAATCAAACTGCAAATCTGATTTATTACACTAAGATTCAAGACGTGAGAATTCCTTGCATAATTGAGTGAAAAATGTGACGGGTGGGGTGGAAAACTAAATCCAGCTCTTGCAACTTCTGTTGGACTAAATCTGCAGAGGAATAGTTGTAAACTTCCATTCATTATTCCTTTCTTGCTTGTCCACTTCATTGCAGAAACTCTCAGCTTGTAACAAAGGATTTATGTAACCATTGAAGCTGAAATGTGCTGATATTTGTTTGGTTCCAATTAGATAAATGGTGTCCTTAAAATTAAGTGCCTGGGTAAGGTGTGGCTGTTGAAGTTGTATCACTGTGCAAAGAGCTAAATAACCGTGCTTCTCCATGAGGGAAAATGGTAAAGCAGCATACTTTCTGCCCTCTGTACAGAAAATAAAGAACGAAAATCTATCTGGTTGTTCTTCGGCTTGAGATCTCAATTTTGGCGTGGTGTTCTTCCAAGCTGTGCTGGGTCAAAGCTCACATTCAGGTCTGAAGTGCTGAGTAATAGATCTGCCCATGTGAAAAACTTTGGTATGTGTCCCATCTATCCTAACTTGGTTTTTATCTAAGTTATTAATTTTACCTTAATAGGTCTTTTTCCCCTAGAGTTTCTTCTTTTCAGTAGAAAACATTGACTAGTGTGTGCAAATACAGGTCAAATCTGTAGAAGTGTATCTAATTCTTCTTTTTTGTAGTCAATACAATGGCCGACTTAGCATGTTAACAGTGTGTCATCTGGCCTGAAGATGGTTATTGAGCAAAAGATAAACATTTAAAGTTGTTTGTGCTAAATTTTACTTGCTGTATTCCTAGCAGACAACTGAACCCTGATATAGGAGAGTAAGTTCCATCCTAATGACTTTGAGTAAATTTGTGATGATTAATTGATGCATTTCTTTGTCAGTGTTTTCCAGTCTCAAGTGAGGATATGCTTGAAGTAGTGTTAAATTGTATTGCTATAGCGGCTGAGGAAAGCAATTTGCAAAGAACAATAAATGCCAAAGATAGAAAAGAAGTGCTCTGGCTATCAGCAAAACAAACCAATAACCTAACAAAGTGTTCATTTAACACCTTTCCAGACGGCAAGAATTTTCCACAAAAGCACATTGTTTGCCATCACTATCGCAAACATAGGCATTTTCTCCTCTAGTGAAGGCAGGCATCAAATTATTCCTATACTGATATGAAGATCTAAACCTTGTTCCTACATACTCCTAGCAAGAATATTTCTCCGTGCATGTAGGTAGATTGAAATCAAAACGTGATAGAAAAGGAATTGTATATCATGATTTGTCACAAAATTGAAAATGAATTGTTGAAAGGAACTTGATCCTCTAGTGCATTGTGCAATCACTCTGCAAAGTAGTTGATTTAATATGCTAATTTTCTACTTTTCCATCTTCGTATTGGATCCTCTGCATGAAAGTGAACCCCAAATTTTTGTACAACAGGGATTCTGTTTCAATGCTTCTAAAATGAAATAAAAAAGTTTTTGAAGCGACTGCAACATTTGATGAAGCATGATGTAACTCAATTATAGTAGCAAGTGAATTTGAACAACTTTTTATGTGGAACGGCACAGGTATATCTAAATATTTAGGTACTGGATTTCAGCGGTATTTGAGGAGGTTTTAAATTTTATTTCAATCTATTTCTTAAAAAAGATAAAAATCTAAAAGCTAGAAGAAAATACCCAAGGAAAGTCATTATTCAGTGACAATTCTATAATTTTGTCTTTGTAGCTACCGAATTCTTTCCTTTTTAATGTGTCTTTTAAAGAACAAAATATTCCTTGAAGTTTGAAATTCAGTACGAACTGTACTGAATTTTTCGGTCAAGTCTTTGCTTTGACAGTTGTCCCACACAAGTTGTGATCATCATTCCATGATGTGATGCTGTGTTGTGCATTTGATGTTGTCTGTTGGGTAATAATTGACTTTTTTTTCCCCCCTATCATAGTAGTAACCTTTTTTGGTATTCAATGGCAAAAATGGCCCCTGGAAGCTTTCTGGTGCACATGCAAGAGCAAAGTCTCAGGGAAAGCATTGCTCAGAGCATTGCATTCTGTGATTTGCAGTCTCAGAACGTGCACTGACTTGAACATACCTCTGCATCACATGGGGAAGTGCCATAACTCTGGAGGGAAGAAATGGAAGCTTAATGTCAAATGAAAAAAATGTGTTAAAGCTTTTAAGAGCAAAGTTAAAGACAAAGATGAAGGAAGGAATGTGTTCAGAATAAATGAATTCATTTTTAATTATAGCACTTTGCTTTATATCAGCTGAGATTATAAGGTGAAGTAATGATAGAAAGAAAGAGTGCCTTCATAGCCTTCAATGGATGCCTGTAATGCAAAGAATTCTGCTCTTACATCCATTCCACTTTTAGACATTTTGCCCCTTATGCTGATTTCTTTCATTCTGATCAGCCAAATACAGACATCTGTCCCTCAGTACCTCTAGCCAGGGAGCTGATCTTAACTGCACTCTCTGTTTCCATTGAGTTCAGCATGTTCTGATTTTTCTCCCGTTTTCCTGCTGTCATTCTCCCTCTTTCTGTTTTGATAATAAAGCCAGTTTAAGGCAGCCTCTGTCAGCGGTATCCAATTGTGATACCCAGGAAAATTCAGTTCTTTTCTAGTCTAGGCAGTGAAAATGCAGTTCTGCTCTCTGCATCCTTGTTAAATTAACCTTTGCTGTGAGGATTCTGACTAATCAATAACAGTGAAGTTACGGGCAGTGCAAAAGAATCAGAAAACTATTTTCTGAATTTTGGTAGGAGAGAAATTTCCACCCCCCCTTGGAATCTAACCATTCAAAACATCCCCCAGATTTTAGGACAGAAGGAATTTTCTTCTAATGAGGGGGAAAAAATTGAAGATTTGGGGAGGAAAAGCCATGAATATAATGAGAAGGAAAAAAAAAGTGGAGAGATTTTAGGTCCCAACAAACCATGAACATGTTGCAGTCACTGTGGCAGTGCAGGAGTTCTGCTAATTTCTAATAGTGAAGAAGTTAGCCAACAGAGATTGCATCTGGTTAGAGATTTCAAGACTAAACAAGTGCCAGGTGTCATGGGCCCTTACTGTCAAATCCATTTTAGCCTTCAAACTCAAGAGCTTAGTCATGGTGTGTATTTTCTTTGATCCAGATACTGTCAAAAAATGAGAAAATACAATTTTGTTGCTAGTGTTTAGTGTTTTTCAGCAAATGTTTTCTATGTAAATGTGCACGTTTATTACCTGAATGTATTTTAATTTGATTCATTATTTATAAATTAGCTCACGTATCATTGGCCTGCAGAAATTGTTGTAGATCTGTATCAAGACGTTAGTAGAGGTGAGCTAGTGGCAAAGTGTTCTGGGTGACACATCCATACCTTTGAATGGAGGAAAAACCAAAGGAGGCATTTTATTCTCCCATCCAGTATTTTGTGCTTTCAGTTGTAACTTGTGCAAGACAAGGCTCTGCAGTCCAGCAGCTGCACTAATCAGATTCAGCTGAAAATTAATTAGTGTCCTAGGAATACTGTCTCTTTTATTCTAGAAATTGGAAAAGAGAGTGAAGTTCTTGAGAGAAGGTGTTTCTGGAAATGACAGTGGAAGTCTGTATAAATACATCTAATATTCTAGGTTTTGTACTTGCACCTCTTTCTATATGTTTCTAACAGTTAATCAGGACAGACATAATCTGGAAGATAAATAGGAAAGTGAATTCCTGTCTTTTTGCACCTATCCTGGTGTAAGACAGTTGTGTGACAATGGGGTTATTTCTTACAGGAGGCCTAGGCCTACAGCCTACCTATTGTGTCTAGCAATGTTAGCAATGCTCTGTTATGTTTATATTATGTCTAGGAATTAGTTAACTTTCTAAAAGGCAATGCTACTGAACTTTGAACTGGACTTGAGGGCTTTTCTGTCAACCAATAGAGTCTCTTCTTTGCTTAAGGCACTTAAGGCATATTTTGACTTTGTCTACAGCTAAAGCCAATCAAGAGCCTGAGTTTAAGAGCAGGGAAGGGCTGTGCACTTTCCTTAGGATTTAGCTGCTTTCTCTTGTCTCTTTCTCAATTTGTCCTAAGCTGGGGCAGCCGAAACTTTTGGCAAGGGGAAGATGCAGTAAAAGGCTTTAGGCTGTGCCTTTATGTTGTATCTGTGTACAGGAAGATGGAAAAGGTAATGGTTAGAGTGAATTAGCTGCTGTTTTGAGCTACTGTAGCTGGGCTTTCAGAAGCCTGCTTCTGGTTAAATGTTTGCAAGGCTAGTCCTGGAGATTCTTTCTGGATGAAGGCTGCTGTGGACTCTTCATTTGGGAGTAAGTCAAATCTTTGAAACCAAACCTAAAAACTCCTATAAAACAGGTATTTCTATTGACAGGCAAGTTTTTAATCCTTGTTTCTTTTTGTTGTTATTGCTGTTTGTTTGGTTTTCTTTAGTCGGTTCTTCAAATCTTGGAATTCTCAGGTGCATAAACTCAGGATTATTGTTTTAAGATCTGTCCCCATTTAGAAGCAGTGCCTTTTTTAGGTGTGGTCAACTTGTGCATCTTGCTTGGTCTAGTTTTCAACGGGTAATAATTTACTCTTTCTCCATTTTTCTTTCCTACTTACCCAGGCACTGCATGATGCTTCAAATGAGTTTGGTATTTCTACTGGTGGCTTCTTTAGAATTGACTGTGAGTTTTTTGTCTGAGGTTTTTAGAATGACCCTAGGAGCTCTAACAGCAGCTTCCTTCCTTGCAAAGAAGACTCATTTCACAGCAGTAATCTCTGAATATCTTGTTGGGGAGACCTTACTTTCCTTGGTACTAGGTAAGGGGTAGGAAAAACTCTTCTCCTCTGCAGCAATCCACAGTTTTTGATGACTTCCAACTGACTCAATTAGCTCAGAACTGGAATTTCTTCCAAAAGTGAATTGAACAACAGGGCTGTTAATTTATGGTACTGCCGCTCTGCCTAATAGTGACTTGCCTAAAAAAGTCTCCCATAGTAGTTTAATCCTGTTTAGTGAAAAACAGACAGTTTTTTGCCGTGTTCTTATTACCTTCTTTGGGTGGTTTGGAGTCTTAGAAGCTTATCGAGCATCTCCCTTAAATTTTCCCTCTTAAATCTAATAAAAAAACCCAAAACCCAAACAATTGCTCTCCAGCTGTTGACTTGACACTGCAGGAATGTTTTGGGATTGGATCACAGTGGAGACTTCAGGACATACATTATGAAATCAAACACTGCATTTTTCTGTGTAGGTTCTTTTCTCCTTTATATTGCAACCAGAGAAGCTCCTGCAGCAGCGCAAGTGCATCTCCTAGCCCGGGAAGCGAGAAATCTCTTTTTCGTCAGATCTAGTGCTCTTGCCGGCTCTTTCTTGTGGCTTGGCGCGGCAGCCGCGTGTGCTGTCTGTGCTCTGCAGAAGCAGAGAAGCTACCACAGCAGCACAAGTGTGTCTCCTAGCCCGGGAAATGAGAAATCACTTTGGAAGAAAGCAATCCTCTGCTTCCGTGTTTCTGGGTGCTGACTGGTGGGGCGAGCCGTGTGATGTCGCATGAGGGCGTGCGGTGTTCGCTGGCGGGAAGGGCGTCATGGAGAGGGGCGCTCCTCTACTCCTCTAGTGCGGTGCTTCCCTCATGAAGGAGAAAGGGCCGTGGGTGTCCTCACAGGCGACTCGAACTGAACGTGCCCGTCAGGTTCTGGGCGTGCAGGTTGCGTTTGTTGCAGAACCCCCCACAGTCTGAGCTTTTGAACTCTAGGAAAAATGGGCGGGTTTAATAGGCTTATGAGTATTACCTTCTTTGTCCAGGGGTTGCCTAAAGCTGGTTCCTGTGCTGCTGAAGTCTCAGTTAAATGGTCAAATCACTGTGCAAAGATTTTGAAAACAATATGAAGAGTATCAGGAAGAGTGAGGTAATGGTCCAAAAATGGAGAAAGTATGTCTGAGAGCATATCTGTGACAGTGACCAGGTTGAAGTTTGGGTTTGTTCTTATTTTTAGTTTTGGCTTAAAAAATTAAGGGGAACTGAATGCATTGTGTACTTGCTTTTACTATGTATTGATAGAAGATGGAAATACAGGTTAAAAATGGAACTGTACTTTAGGAAGGCTGAAAACCTTGACCTAAATTGGACTCTAAATTTGAGATAAATTTGTAATGAAGTTGAATAACGTAATATTTATAGTAGAGATGCAGTAAATGGTTTCCAGGTAAATGTGGATATTATTTAGGGAAATGGTAAAATATTTATATGCAAGTTGTTTGGATTGAAATTGGAAATAAATGGTTTATGAAGTAGATCAGATCTTTGGAGGAAATGTAGATGATTCTCTTAGCTAAATCAGAGAGGGTTGGCAGCAGAATGAAATGGATGGGATTTTGGTTGAATTTTTATCACTGGTAGCAATGGTAGCCTGTGTCGTGGTACTGCTAATAGGGGTAATCATATTCCTGGGTTCTGCATCTGTTTCCCAGGAGACAGCAGTGGTGGGAATGTTTGGGTGCCAGGCTGTTGCTGTGGTCATAATGGGCTGCTGTCCATGGAGTGTTGGGGGCGCCAGGCGGTTGCTGTGGCCCCAGTGGGCTCCTGGTGTGTTTGGGGTCAGTGTGCAGTGCTGGGCACGGCCCTGGGCAGAGCAGCCTCGTGCCTGAGGGCAGGGGGAGGCCTCAGGAGGCTCTGGAGGATCAGCTGCGCCAGGGAAGCCCTTCTGCCACCAGGAAAGCCCTTCTGTCACCAGGCCTGTGATGGTGGGTGAGTTACTCGTACCGTGTGACCCAACCAGAATGCAAAACTTTTAACTTGCAGTCAGGCCTTAAAACAAGGTTTTTTTTCTTTCTAGATGTTGCTGAAACATTGTACAAATGCAGTAAGCCATGTCTGTGTTAGAATATCCTCCTTTCCTCATTGTTTGACCCACGTTATTTTTAGTGCAATAGCATTGTATCTGTCAAAAAGAGTGTTCTAGAAATAAGTTGCTGTCATGGTGCAATGCAGTTTCTAAATGACATAGCAGGTATTTGAGACATGTTCTGGTACTAATGACAGCTTTTTTCCTGAAATGATTTCTTTAGGGTTCTTGTAGGTAGAAATAAGTGTTCTTTCAGCTTTAATGAAATGTTCTCGGAAGATGGTGTTGGGCCTAGACAGGCTTGACTTGTGTCATGAGGTCATTCAGGGCTCGGATGCACTGCAAGTGATTGCATTTGTCATTTTCCTCTTAATTTCTGAGCCACAGAACAGACTCATTTAAAGAGTTTTAAGCAACAATTGTTTAAGAGACTTACAGATTTATTTTGCATTATGGCTGTGATTGTGTGCAATGATCTGGTTCTGTTCCTTAACCCCCAGGGGAAATGTGAATCATTCTGGGCTGAATCCATAATTTGTAATTAACTTTCAGTTGTGAGAAAGATAACATTTACGCTAGAGATGCAGTAAATGGTTTTCCAGGTAGTTGTGGACCTTACAATGAAAGTGCAAGTTACTTATCTGCAAGATATTTGGATTCCAGATAGGAGCAAGTCTTAGTAACGTGCAGTAGAAAGGTCATGGTAATGGATATTTATTTTCTAGCCCAAAGCTCGCATCATCTCTTGTGAGCCTGGCAGCCAGACTGTGTTGTGTAGGTTATCAGGCTTCTGAAGTGATATCCCATTTGATAACTGCAGGGAGGAACTCTGATTTATTATCAGTGTAGTTTCTCAGTGTCTTCATTACAAGAATCTGTGTCTCTGGTTCTGTTTTTGCAGTTGTTCTAATCATAGCAAGAAACTAGTCATAAGTTGTGCCTCCTTTAGCTCTGAGCTGTCACAAATCTTAATTCTAGCCATGTGGAATTGTTGTGGCAATTGTCTCTAGTTACTATTGTTCAGCTAAAGTTACTGGCATTTGGCTTTTTTGCTGCCTTAACCTGCTTTTCTTCTAGCAATGCTTTGCAATTAAATAATGATTCTTTTCTCCCCTTCCCTGTACACTCTGCCCTCTGCATAAATACTGAGTTGGAAAAAATGTGTCATATTTTACTGTGACTTTGCATGGTACAGGTGACTCTCTTAAAAGACTTGCTTCTCTGTAGTGCAGCAGGTAATGTTTTGTACTGCATATGTAAGGTGAAAGGGTTCAAAATTTTCTTTTGGCCAACTTTGTGGATGATTTCTGCCAGTAAATCGTGCGGAGAAGGATTTTGTTGTGTATGCAAGTTCCAAGCTTTATTGTCCTGAAAAAAATGGTGATTCTACCTGTATTAGAGTTCAGGCTGGCTTAGTCCATGATTTCTTAAAATATTCACATCAGTCCTGTATTTTTACTGTATTAGAAATGAGTGTCTGTGTAGTGGGCTGAAAACATTTGTTTAACTTTACTTTAGAATCCCTCAGATCTTTGGTGTGGTTCCTTGAAGTTTGATCATGTTTTTTGTAACAGCAATTTTGTAACCTGGTGTAATTACCAACAGAAAAGCTGGCAGAGTTAAGCTTGGTTTTAGTCTACTTGTTGGTAGAGGGGACTCGATTTCCTCCATCTTCCAGTATGCTTTGTATCTACCATAAAAAACAGGGCGCTGTAGGTCAGGGTGAACAGGACTCCTGAAATAGCAGCAAACAAACACCTTTTCTGTAGGCGGGAGGGAAGCTGCATGCTAGTGCAAGATGACCCTGCAGTTACTGGGTACTTTGTGCTGTCAATAAACGAATTCTAGTGACAGGAGATTGTGTAAATCCAGTTTTCATAGGCATATGGCTGCACTTGAAGTGTCTCTTGAAGTACTGTGTGGAGTCTTCATGTAGGGAAATTTCCTTTCTCCTAATGTATTTTTTATTTCTTTTAACACTAAAAGAAGGTTTTCACATGTGTTTTAAAGCATTTGTCAGAATGGATTTATTTGAGAGTGTGAATTAGAGAAGCCAGTTCCCCAGTAACCTCCTTCATAAGGAAGCTGCAATCTGTCTCTCTATTCACTTAGAGAGAATTCATAAGAAATTCATTTTTCAGCAATAAGCTTTTTAACTGACTTTTCTTTCTTCTCGGTATTATATTAAAACAATAAAACAAGATCACTTAACATTCGGTCCTATTCAGATAGTAGTAAAGTGCAATGGGCGTATCAGTGGTGGCATCAAATTTATTCCAAAGGAGAGGCTGTTTTAGATAGTTTTATGTAATATGAGATTGAGGAAATAATAAAACACGGGTACTTCTATTAAAATTTTCTCTGAAGATGCTCCAAAAGTATGAAGAGCCATCCCTCTGTCCCTTAACATAGGAAAAGAAAGGAAAGTTGGTAGAGGAGCTTCCAGAGAGTAATGGAGAGATTGAGAGCAAGTTGGCAGTGAGTGAAATGGATAGGTTTTGGCTGACTCTTCACTTTTGCTGCCAGGGATTTTCTTTAATTTCAGGATGAACCGTGGACAATTCACACTGACAGCTCAAAAGACTGTTGCTGCAGGAGAATGACTGAGCATTCTTGGAAAAATTCTGATCTTAAAAACCAGAATTTGCAATAATATCTAAACTTAAAACATTTTATCTTCCTTTTTGATTCAGTTTGTATTAATTGTTGTCATAAATCCTAGTGTACTCACCAGAGACTATTTGAATGTGTTATCTGGAAAATCCCTCATACCTTCCTGAACAGGCCAACTGTAGAGCCAATGTCTCCTGCTTTTGGTGGCATTTAGGGAATCTAAAAGAAGTTCTGACCAAGGCCAGGGGGAAATGGTGATTTCTCGAAAATATAAACCAAAGGGGTTTTCATGCCAAGCCTTGTATGCTTCTCTTGGAGCAGAATGACAGTCAGCCTCCTCCTTTAAACCAACAGAAAGCAATATTCATGTTAAGCAGTGTATTTTTATTTTTCATGAGTTGCAGTTAATGACAGTAATGTGTTATTATCAGAGTGATAATAATACAAATTACCTTTAAAAGAAATCTTGTCATTAGTGTTATGCTGCAGAGTTGAGCAGGTTATGCTAAATATTTGTTTGCTTAGATGCAGGATAGAGTGATGCTGGACTCTTATAAAAATACTTGTAGATATTTATAACAAACACTTTCAGTTGCTCAGTTCCATCAAATGTCTAATTTTCTACTGCAGCTGGAAATTTCTTCTGTAATTCCAGCATGTTCAGTGCAGCTATTCACATGAAATTTCATGTATGGAGTACTGTTGTGAAGAGCATGTCATTAAAAAAGCTGTGGTCTGATACCTCTTGATGAAAGCAGTGCAGAGCTGGTGGGGGGCTTCTCTGTGGGGTTGTTTGGGAATTTTCTTTGGTTCCTGGCTGTCTTTCTGCTGCATGATTGTACAGTCAGGAATTCTGTTCAGAATGACAGGGAAACTCAGAGGTGTGTGTTGTTCATCACTCAGTAGCATCATCATCTCCTGTGGACTCTTGGCCAACATCAAACGTTGTCATCCTCTCTCTGAAACCACTGTGGTCATCATGAGCTGTAGAATTCAACTTCATGAACCTTAGGAATCTGAAATTTGGCATCCTCCTTTGTTTACTTAGATTTCATTCTGGTCATGGAATATCCTGCAAAGCCCATATAATTTAGGGAGAGTTGTTTCAAAAGATATTTTTTTTCTTCTCTGTCATGTATTTTATCTAAGGAAAGAATGCCTCTCTCAGCTGGGTCATTTAGAAGTCACATTAAATATTCTTATGTAAGAGGGAGAAATTAAGTATTTTCAGTCTGTTCTGTCAGCATGTTATTCCATTCCATTACTGAAAGGAAAATGCTTCATAGTTCACTAACCTGTCTGGATGCCGCTGTGGGAAATTAACCTTGTAAATCAGCGAGCATTCTCTGGAGCCACCTGATTCCTGGATTCTCTCAGTTTCTTGTTACAAATTGCACGGCATGAGATCACCTGTAGGAAAAATTGTGTAGGGAAGGTGGTCCTGCAACAGCAGCAGTGTTTGTTTGTTGTGCACCTTGGGCAGGAGCTGTATGTGTGCCCAGCTCTGCCCTCCACACCCTGCTCGAGCGGGTCACACACCCACTGTGTGAATCCAACAAATAAATGCCACTGTATCTTCCTCATATAGGACAGTGAAGCCTGTGGAGATCATGCTGGTTTCTTAGAGGGGTTATAATCAGCTTTTGATGAAAAGAGAAAAAACAGTGCCTATTTTGAGCCATTGCTTTTAGTTTTGTTTGTGTTGTCTTGCGTGCTGGGCATTAAACTGTCTGCTTCAGAGAGTCGTTTTTTCATTTGTTGTTGCTGTGCTTGTTCTGCTTATGTGAATTCTTGATGGATGTTATTTAAATTCGGGTTTGAAAAATGAAAAATACTGAGGAATCTTTTGAAAGATTTATATTAACTTACAGCGATGTGCAAGTGAAAGATTGCATTTCTCAGCAGAAATACTTTGTGCCTAGGCATGAATGTTTGCATGCCTGCTTTGCAAGGTTTGGTATGCATGAAATAATTTGAAATGGATGTAGTTATTTTATTCCCATATGACTCTTAGGAAAAATTTTTGCTCTTTTCTGTTATCCATTTGCAATATAAAGCTTGGTTTCTTAGGTTTTCTTAGTAAGGATAAATGAAGAATTAACAAGGGCTCATTATCTTAGGAAATATGTGATTGTTCTTGCTGTGTTTGAGTCTTGCTAATAAACATGAGATGGAGGTACTCGTAAGCCACAGAGTGAAAATTCCAGAATAATTGTGGACTTGCAGGTCCCCCTTGCTCAGTCAGTTAGGTGAGGTGTGTATGCTCCTGGCTGTAAGCATAGTACTGTTGCTTAAATTAGTAAGCTCATTCAAATGTTAAATGCCTTGATCAGTTTGAACTGAAGCATTTGTTAGGAGGAACATCAGCTCAGAGGAAAAACTCCCATAATTTTTCCTGTTTGGGGGGTGGGAAGTTGCTTAATCCATTTCATAATACAGTGTGCACTGCAAAATAAGGCAACAGCTGTACTGTGCTTACCTCTGCATAATCTAAAATTTATAAGGAAATAGTTTTATTTCTATATTAACTTGCAGGCATACTGAGTAACGTAACAAAATCTGTTGCATTTATCAGTCTAACCAGAAAGTATTAAGACTGTCATACTGATGTATAGTGCCTAATCAAAGGAAGAACACCCAGTTTCAGATTAAGATCATTAACACTTCGATGTTTTGTGCGACAATAAATCTTCAATGCATCCGAAGTTCTTTGATATTCCAGTGCAACAATAATCCCCTAGTGGTTTTACTAGGATAATTTTATTATTCCTTTCTTCTCAAAGATGATTTGAAAAGCAAATTATAATTATTATATAATTCGGCATTACAATTAAAACAAAACTTCTGAAATATAACAACATTTTGATGTTGTAAATTGTTTCACATTAAGATCAAAATAAGAAGAAAGTCAAAACAGTATCTAAGGGCTTGGGCCTTCTTATTTTAATGAATAATTTCCAAGCCCTAGGTTGCAGATACACTTCATATTTTTTCATATAAGCATGCATGAACTTTTCTGTTGTTACATCTTTGTACTCAAAACCTTTAACTTGGCACAAAGTGTACTAGCTTTTGATGTTTCTCTTTAAGGACACACTGCATCCTTGGTGTTTAGGATTTGCCGTTCTAATTTCAACCCTAACATCAGAAATTCTGTGCAATGTAGGGTAACTTGGGCCCAGCAAAAATAGGACTATTGTGCAAAGATGTAAAAATGCCACTCTGCCCCTCCTTTAAAAACAAACGTTATCAAGAGGTTTCTCTGCTTGGCCATACTCCTTACCATATTCTGACTGAGTCAGAAATCCTGTGAGGACTATTCAGGGAAGTCACTGAGATGAGATGCTCCTGACAGCTTATGGTTTGCTGGATTGCAAAACACATCCCGAGGTGAAATATTCACTTCACAGCAACCATCTCTCATTACTTGCATTGGTGAAACGCTCAGTTCAAGTTTGCAGAGACTGTTTTCCTAGTTAAAATCATTTTGCTGTGAGTCAAGACCAAAAAAATTACTATAGTTCCTGATTTAGAGCAACTTAAGATATTCTTAAATAGTTTTTCAAGTTCTTTCTCCTTTTATTTCCCAAGGAAATTTGATTTCTAGAAGAATGTGATACGGTTTCCCTACAAAGCAAATTTCTAAGCCATGAATTTGAATTTAGAAAAAATCTGAAGCTATGAATTTTGTACTAGAAACAATGTTGTATATATATCCTGTACACATCTATAATCTTTGCACCATTTTCATAAGAGTATATGTAGCTTATTCAAGTAAAATACTGAGGAGTGAAAGAAAAATGCCTAAAGAGTTGGTGTATTTTGAGCTGAGTGGATGTGCAGTAGCATCTTTACAGAGGAAAGATCTTCCCAAGTTGCCTTACCTTCAACCTATCCTTGTTTCTTTGCAAGTTTTGTTTTAGGTCAGACAGATGTTTTATGAAATTACTCTTTGGCTGGTGAAGTCAGCACGACTCTGAAGCAGCTGAGGGGGGAAGTGCTAATTTTGGCTTCTTGTGCAGAGCTGAAGGTTGTGCAGGGGGTGTTCTCAACGTGGTGCTGTTGTAGTCAGCTTCTGTGAATCTACAAGTCCCTTGGCACCACACATTCGAGTGTTTTTACTCATATATCAATGTACAGATGGTCAAGTCGTGGGGAGGTGTTACAGAGGGAATTAAAAGAAGGCTTTTTATTAGCCCACATGTAATTTTTTTTTCTTCACATTAAAGCTATTAATGTGCTGTATCATAATACCAGTGAAACCTTTATAGACTGTTTGGTACTTGCTCTTTTCTTCCCTGAAATCTCTTAAAGAATTTTTACTATAAAAGAATCAAAATTAGCAGTAAGTGTGTCCTTTGCTATGTCTCAGGCTACTCCAAGGTGCACAGATGTTGATGAAGCAGCTGGTAAAACAGGATGCAATCTTCAGAGGTCACATTCACTTTTGGAAGTTTTGGGTTGATCTTTCTTGTCTTGTGACTCTGTCTTGCTTGCCAAAATCAAACTGAAGGTGCAGTGCAGATTTAAATGGAAAGAGAACATGCCTTTAAAATGAGTTAATGGTAAAAGCTGACATTTAATGTCCCAACCCCCGTGTTAATGACACTTTCTAGTAAAGGCTAGAAAGCCTTGATGATGGACTGCTTAAACAGCTATGTGCAGAGCAAAATATTGTGTGCTGTGCACTTGAAGAGGGATCAAAAACCTGCATTTTTTAATGCAGTTCAGGTTGCCATTTTTCCTCTGAGAGAATGGACCCGTTCTCCTGAAGGATTAGCCCAGGTTTAAGGCTTTGAGCTCTGTGTTTCTGTGCTCAGGTAGCCATTCTCCCAGCACTGTGGTTCTCATTGCGAAGTTGATCTAGATGACATCAGGTTTTGATTTTTGGTGGGGGAAGAAATAGCAAGGGAAGAGCAAAAGGAACAACTTGATTTTGATGCTAAGACCAGAGAGACTGTAAAGATGGGAGTGAGGAAAGCAAACACGCTTTTCTTTCTTTGCTGTTGGTTACAGAAAAAAGCTGTCTTGATTTTGGGGGTTTTTTTGTTTGGTTGGTTGGGTTTTTTGGTTTTTGGTTTTGGTCTTTATTTTGTTTGGTTTTGTTTTTTTCTCCTGGCTTTCAGTTAATGACTTAGGTAAACCTCAGTCTCAATGTCGTGCCTAGCTAAAATACTTGGAATAACTGTGGGATAACCAGATCTAAAACATGTCTTAAGAGAGCAATGGAAGGCATTAGGAAATAAATAATCTAGAAGTGGGAATGAAAAATGTTAATTCTGGGATGCTGGGGTAATGACAGCAGGCAAGTTATAAAATGAACTGAAAAATCTTTTGTATTTTAGACTTGTTTCATTGAGTACTTGGAATTTGATCACTGGCTGAAGAATGCACTGGTTTCTCTTTTGGGTAGATGATTTGCAGTATAAGACCATGTGTGATGAATGATGGTCAGAGGTGGAGGGAGGACTAGGTCAAAGGATAATCAATGACAGGAATGAAGAAAAGGACAAAACCAACAAGCATAACTATTGAAAGGATATGATGCTATAAGCTTGGATCTAAGGCATTACTTTGCTAAGTTCTATTAATATTTATTTTGTTAAGCACACAATAAACACCATTTGTAGGAACCATTCTCATTATGGTAAAGGATCTATTTTTCATTCCTTAATAAGATTAGTTCTGTTTCCTCTCCTTTTCTCTATTGCTGTGCTTTGATTCTGGCGTTTTTGCACTTGAAACGACTTCAGTTAAAGGGCAACGAAGGATTTTTTAACCTTTCTAAAGATCATGACAGTGTCCCACAATTAATTTTAGTAACTAATAATAATATTGCATGTATCCAGTGGAAATGAAAAGGTTGCATTGTGATTTTTGTGTAGCATGAGGTGATGTTGAAAACAGCAGTTGGAATACAGTTTGCAAAAGCAAAACTGTATCTTAGAACTGTCAAACAATATAGAATTCCTTAAATATCTTTATCCTGTATAAAGTTAAGGTGTGGTATTCAGTGAAGTTAGTGGAAATTGGAGGGATTTGCTACTGTACAATCTCGTGCCTATTGCAATTAGAAGAATAATGAGATTTTAGTAAATCAAAACGTAGTTTTCATTCAGTTTGGACTTGGATATGTAAATTACTCATGTTGAAAAAAAAATGGATTAGAGATTGTAAATGTTTAGAAGCTGAAGTATATTCCCTGCTTTGGCTATAAATAAGGAATATCATACACAAAATGAATTATTCTGAACGCCCGTTGGAGGCCTTCGGAGTTAACCTTACAGGGCTCATGGTATCAAAACTGGGAGGAACTATCCTGTATCTTTTCTCTTAATTATTGTTCGTTAGAACTTTTATTATTATGGATTACTCAAATAATCCACAGGAATAATAGAATAGGCATGATGATAGGATGATATGGCAGTATTTTTTTTTGATAATTATTCTATTATGCTCCATGACTTGAGAAAGGAAAATATTTAAATTATCAATCATATTCTTGAACTAAATCTTGATATCAGTACGGAAGGCTACACATGATTTCAAATGTATGACCTTTGACTGTATGTTTAAAATACGTTAATTATAAGTACATAAAAATATTCCAAAGACAATAACCATGGTAATTGTAGTTAATGAATTCAGTCTTTTGGAGTGGATAAATTAAGCAAGCAGAGAAAAACTAATGAGGAAGCATTCACAGAATGCAGAAATTGTGCCTAATGCGATGTAAACAATTATAGGCCCTATCCTTTATCTACTTTATAATGTTAAATAAGGCAAAAAGTTAAACCCAAGCATGTTAATAGAGCACAAAATTCATCTAATTAAATATTCTGAAGATAAATTATAAGGTGGGTTCAGTGGCACTCAAACTGGCACCAAGCAAACTAATAACAAGGCCAAAACCTCTGGGGAGAGTAGTGAAAGGTCCCAAGGTTTTTTGTGGAGAGTTACAATGAAAAGTGTGTTTACAAACTTAAGTCTCATGTTGGCAGCTGCTCTAATTCTCTAGACTCCATCCATTTCCCCAGTGCAGTGTTTTGGTGGACACATGGTTATCATCTAAATAATCTTGGACTTCCTCCTAATTGTTCTGACTTTTTTTTCTGTGTGAGAGAGACAATTCTGGGCCAGGCATTGTTCCCCTTGCTCTGGTTTTCATGGCTCTGCTCTAGTACTTTTATGTGGTGTCCACTATACTCAGAAGATCAGGGAAATGTCTTCTTTTTGGCAGTATTTCCTAAATTGAATGTCTATCATATATTGGTCAGGCAGACCTGGAATTTTTAAGACAGGATAACCCACTTGGTTTGCCTAGTAGCTTGGAAGATAATAAACGTGATGAACAAATCTCCAGTAACTCTAAATGGAGTTACCTGGATATACTAACTCTAAATGGAGTTACCTGGATATACTGAGATGAGAACAAGTCCGAGGAGTTCAAGAAGAGACTGTAAGAAAAGCTCTTGAATGTTGACCTCTTAGATGTTGATGTGAAATGAGGAGACAGGGGAAGGAGGCAGCTCTTAGGAACAGAATTATTCCTTTTTTCCTCTATATGCCTGTTTAAGTACTGCCTTCCCTTAGGGGGATAACTCAAGCAAACACCTGTTGGATGCCATTGTGTTTTCATGGATGATTTAAGGATCGCTGCCCATTTCTAGTGATCCTGTTTGGAAGTGATTTAAAATGTGCAGTAGTGTAGGCGGAAAGTCAAGCTAGAGCTGCTGTGACAGTGCTTCCATCATCTGTCAGCATCCTGAGTGTTGTGAGCTAAACCTGAAATTTGATTTGAACTGCCTGATATCTGCCAAGGGGCAGGATATCATTGCTAGAGAGAAATCCTCTCATCTTCCGTGACTACATCCCCAGTCAGATGTAAGAACAGTTTGGTATCCAGAGGTGAATGGCACTGGACCTTTACAAGGCACAGAAATCATCCATATCCCCATCCTTTTAAGGAAAAGGATTCTGAGCAGAGGGCCCTTTGACTCTGCAGCAGAAACTGTTTGGAAAAACTTGCTTTAATAATAAGATTCTGACTGAAGACTTTTGCAGAGGATGTTTTGTTTATGGAAATGGTCAAGTGGTTGTTCTGGTATTTGGACAGCAGGTTACAAAAAGAGGAAAACTAATGAAAAGTTCAGAAGCCAAAGCTGGAGAGAAGTTCAGAGTAACCCAAAATTGCCATCCAAGATTCTGGGGAGGAGGGTTGTAATCTTTCTGAAATATTACTGTGCATGTACTCCTTAACTAATACATTGGGTGTGTTAGACCAAACCAGACAATTAATTTTTAACACAGAAGGACTTTGAGGACAACTCTGACACCCAGAGGAAAGAAAAGGCTTTATGGAAAGTTTCCATCTTCGAATCACTGCTAAAGTAGAAGTGCTGTTTTGTTAGTGGAAAATATCAGTGAAATTTAAAATAATGGTGTATTCCTGAGAGGTGTCACTACAGTAAATCCCCTTTGTGGAATAGTTAAGTCACAATTGAAATTTGGTGCTGTGCAGTAGTCCATTGTTCTGGTACTTAAACTCTTTAGGGAACAGTCCCCATGAGGGGTAATGATTTGCTGGTGGCCAAGAAATGTATTTTCTGTATGATCCAGGTGGAGAAGTAAAGGAAGAAATGCTGTGAAATAGACACATTTTTTGTACACCTGAAAAGAGACTTGTATGTGATATGCAGGCAGATATCAGCTTTAAATTCGATGTAGTCAATGTTAATGGTATTAACATACAGATCTTTATCAGCAGAGGTGTTTACAGGCTTCTTCTATTTTCCTGTCCATTTGCTTCAGTGTAGCAGTGTGAGATCAAAGCCCAAGGCTTTGCAGACTGGCTCCTCATTTGTGCCCCTGGGTGTGTGATCATTGTTTGATACAGGAAACAGGCAGACCTGAGAAATAGTGAGAATTCCAGCACAGGCGCTCCTGCTGCATGTGCTGATACATCCGTTGTATGGGATGGAGACTGCCCACTTGGTTTGAGGATTTGCTTCCAAGCACCTTATTTCTCTGAGATGGTGTTATTTTCTATGTATATGTGCCTCTATGGCTATAGCTGCAAAGAGTTTAGTCTGAATAGTATTCATAGGTTTGATTGTTTCCTGCTCTCTCTGACTTTGTGGTGCACAAGTCAACCTAAATGTCTCAATAATGAATTATTGCTGGGTAATTAATCAGCTTCCCCTGCTTTAGACAGTTGCCTCCTAGAACTTACCATAATTCACCTCCATCAGCCAAGACATACAGACATTAATTGCCTCATAATATTGTCAGGAAGATGTCAGGTAGTACTGACAGGGTGTGAGTGCATCTCATTGATCTAAGCAAAATTTGTTAGTGTTTTGCCCCTAATCTCATTCTACACATTTATCTTGCCAGTGCCATGAGCTGGACTGAGGACACATCATCAGGGTGCAGTCAGGAGCAGTCTGTCCAAATGAACAGTGATTTCAGATTTGCAATGGGAAGTGAGTAATTCCCCAGCAGGTAAGTCACAAAACCAGTTACTGACAGCTGGGATAGTGGAAATTCTCCTTGCAGTGGCCTTGTTTTAAGCACCAAGATGAAAATATAATGCATGCTTAGAAGGTGCAAACAATGTCTACTCTCATTTCATACAGTGAAATTTGCTCAGCTTCATCTTGGAGCACTGGAGATATTTTAGTATTTCAAAGTGTATCAAACTATTTGCCCAGTATTTGGAAAAGCTACTCAGATTTAATGGAAATGTTTCTATTTCAGACCCAAACCACTTTGATATTTGTTAATTTTATTAGTGTATTGAAGTTCATTGACACTGGAAAAAGTGATCCTGTTCCTTCAATTAATAATACCACAGTAATTGCCTTTTTATTAATCTTTATTTGGATGCCTCCCTGTCCCTATGGAACAATGGGTTTGAAGATGCAGTGAGGTAGAACACTGGAAGGAAAAAGCCAGGCTAAATATTCCTTGAAATAAATAGGCCTCTTTTCCTTGACTTCAAAGAAAAAAAAAACCTAATTAAATACATTTGAGGGGAAGAGGAAAAAAAATGAGAACCTTTGATTTGAACACACTTTGGAGCAGAGCATGGAGAGATAGGAGAATGATCTCTGTGAGATGAATAAGTTGCCTCTCCTGCTGCATTTGTTTTGGGGGTGGGTGACTCATTTCTTGAGGATTCTGTTTTTAAAAGTTGGATTTGACTTGGTTGATATTCCTTTCAGCATCTAGATTTTCTATTTGGGCATGTATTTTCCACGTTGACTTTAATGATCATAGTGTCAAAAAGTCAATATGCTGTTGTAGAAGTAAGAAGTTTTCCTGAGTACTTGATTCCAGGGAGGAGAAACAGAAGAAAATAAGTAAATACTGTTGCAGTTTGTCTATTTAAAAGCTCTATTTAATATATTTTTTACCGTGTTGATTGCTGAGTTTAATCAGAGTCCGAATAGATTTCAAACCTTCTCTCCAGTTTTAGGAAGCTTGGAGATGGCAATTTCAAGATTACCTTATCTTGTTGGCGTGGTTTCTTTCTAGGAAGGCTAAATGGTACATCAGAATCTACTTTGTTGTTCCAGAAGCATCAGTACTTCATGGTATTGTGGAAAAGTTCAAGTCATTACCGTGCCAACCCGTCACAGTTAATTTTTTGGCAAAATGAATCCATAACGACACATGGCTTCAATCGATTTCTTATGCAGATTCTGCAGTAGATGTGCAGATCTGTTGATTAGCTCAGCCTGTTGGAAGTGTGGGGTCTGCCCCATTTGTTGTCCTTGGGGACAATCATGGCTGGGTTATTTCTGTGGGCCTCTCAGCTCACAAGGAAATGCCCTTCAGCTCTTACCCTGACTCAGATCAGCATGAGGAACATCATGACATTATAGTTATTTTTTTTAAAATGTTTTTCATGTATTTGTCAACTTGTACTGGTGCTGCATAAATTCATTAGGAGTCTTTATGGAGTACTGAGCACGGTTGTGGTAAATGAGTTTTGCAGGTGTGGATTGGTGGAATTGCAGTTTGCCCTGCAGTGTGTTTTAGTCTCCTTTGTGAGTGTTTCCCCACCCCTCACCAGGCTGTAATATGTATAAGTGCCTAAGTGAGCAGTTATTTACCTGTGGCAAGTCTGTTGTACCTAAACTCAGGAAACTGTACACCTCCTGGTCCTATTTACCTTGATCTTATTCCATAAAATATTCCTGCTGATAATCTGTGCAGCTCAGAGGCACTGAAAGATGATCTGCAAAAAGAGGGAATACTTGCTCTGAACTCTATGGAGGCCCTCTGTAGTAGTTTGAAGGCAAAACAAATGAGAGGCTCCAAGTCAGAGATACAATTTAATAGGAAAAAAGAAAAAAGGAAAGAAAGTAAAATAAAATCGATGCAATAATACAAAAGACCATTGACAGAGTCAGAATACAACCTGAGCGTAGTGATGGAAGCAGTCCAGATGAGGTGGTCTTCCTGAAGCAGTGATCCTGTAGAAAGGTCTGGTAGCTCGGGTCCTCTGGGAATCCAGTGGGTAAGCGCCCCTCTGGTGTTCAGAGTCTCAGCTTATATCCAGGCTGGAATGCTTGGTTTCTCCCTCTGGGCGGAGCATCCCACAATGGGATGGTGAGTCATGTGATAAGGCCTGATGGGCCCATTAACAGGAGGTAGTCCAGGAGGGGGTTATCTGTGAGCTGTGTAGCAAAGGTGCTGATGGCCCATTAACAGAAGATAAGCCAGAGTGGAGGAGGCAGGGAGCACTGCCTCACCTGGTTTCAACAGTTCATGAAGATGGTGATAGAATATACTTCAACCCAGGACACCCTCAGGAGTCATTCTGATTGATGTCTAGGGATTTCACAAGGATTTGACATGCTTGATCTTGAGCTTGTAATTAATTGTCAGAGTTGCTATCAGCTTTAGAAATGGGTTTCTACTAACTGGCCAAAAAAAGCAATATTGGGCTTTGAAACTGTTGCCGTTTATGTGTGAAATCAATTGCACCAAGTGCATGTTGTTTTCATGAGTAACAAAAAGGATCCTGTTCTGTAATGTCATCGCATTTGTTAGAAAATGTTAGCACCTCTCATTTCACAAGGCTTTTTTTTTTTTTTTTTTTTTGTATACGGCAAGGATGCATTAAATTTAGTCATGTGCAGAAAGAAATCTGCAACTGGATACTCCTTGTAAAGGCTCTAGATATGTGTGATTTCTCTGTATTTTAACATTTATTTGAATACAATAGATGAAGCTGGTCAGATGATGAAAGGGCTCTTTGGCTATTGAAAGTCCTCTTGCCACCGCATCTCTCCTACTGTCAGTGTATGCCTGCTAGTTAATAATAGCTTGAAACTGGTATAGTTTCAAGCTATTTTTTCGCCATTTCCCTCTTGGTTGCAATAAAAAGAACAGGTTCTATTAGGGGAGCCTTTCTTCCTGCAAGTAAATCGATGTTTAGTGAAGAGAAAATGCATGGCAGTGGTGGAAACTTAGCAGAGCTTCCTGCTCCTGCTGCACTGCTCATCATCCCATTTATCCATGGGGAAGTAGGGCAGTGTCTCTCTTTAGGATATCATGACCTGACTCGGGGAGATTTACCTGGTGGTCCCACCCCAGAATGGTCCATAGGAAGCCTGGCAGGCTGCCAATTTCTTGCTTAGACCGAGGAATCTAAGGGGCTAAAACCAGGAGAATATGTTCTGCCTGTGTTACGTGATAGACATGAGCAATGTGTTATCACAGAGATGTGACATGGACCTTGTTAGGCCCAGCAGATGTTTTAGTCCTGGCTCTCCTACTCTGAATGTGAGAGCTGGAAACATGCTGGTAGTGTAGTGCACATCCTCAGAGGATGGAAGGTAATTTGACAGCTCACTTTAACCCTCTTCAATAATGTTGACTCTTCTGGCATCGATTTGTTGAGAATGTGGCTTCTCATGTGGAAAACTGAGACTTTTTGTAGTAAAAATAAGGATTTCTTTTCCTGATTTGGTTTTCTTTTTTTTCCTGGCTTAGGTTAGAAGAGAGAAATATTTGAATGTAGCATTAACGTGTTTAATTTCTAAGCTTTATTTGGAGACTTTGAAATAGTGAAAATACGTAAGCATTATTGAAGGAATAAAGTGTTCTTGTTTGATGCATTCGACTGTTCTTTTCTTTCTGAAAATCTGTGTTTTTAGAGATACCAGGCAGTACTTTTTCCTTTAGCAGTACCAGAGTCCTGCTGTCTGTCTCAAGAGAAGCCAAAAAAGGTCAGATAAGAACTGTTTAGATAAGATAGGTGGCATTTCTGTCAGTTCTCAATAGCCGGTGAATCAGATGAGGAGCTGCACAAAACTGAAAACAAACAAGTAATGTTGCTCTGTCCCTGTCCCCCAAGTCCAAAAAATCCTCTCAATGCCCTCAAGCTGCTGTCTTAGTGAAGGGAATCTTTTCTCTTGAGTGCAAATTTAGAAAATGTTTTGTTGTACTGGTTATGTTAATTAAAGCGATGTTTGTTTTACAAGACAGCGATTCAGAGGGCTGTCCTGCTCTGCATAATTACCTGTCACAGCAAAGAGAATATATTAAGATGGGAAACTGAGATTGGTGTAAAATTCTGTCTTATCTGCAAGGTATATCAGCAGTGTATTTCATAGAGCTTGATTGTATCCAAGATTCCAGGGGGCTCCTGGTGTCAGGTGAGAATCTTTCTTTATGGAAAGCACTTGCTCTTTTCCTATTGTTATTGGTGAGCTAAAAATACTATTTTTTGTTGCTTCTTGTAGCAAACCAAGTGCGAAATGTGAGCTGTAACAGCACTGCCTAAGCCTCTCTGGCAGCCTCATGCAGTAGCCTGCTTTTAATATTGGTTGGTAAGATGACAGCACTTTGCTGCCAGTCTGTGAGGTATCCATGTAACGTGGGTTATCTTTGCTCAGGTGCCTGGAGACTTGTTCTTACAAGAGATACAAACAATGCATTTGAGAATTGGGCACATCTGGGACATTTTATCTTGCTCTTGGAGAAAAAGATCAAATGCTCCACAGCCTGTTTCTCTTAAATCGCAGAAAATCCCAGCATGGATTGAAGATTTGACCCCCATTAAAATACATCAGATCTAACATAGCTGTGTGGTTTTAGCTGTGTACATAAATACATAACTGCAGATGAATATTTAAGCACTCCTAGTGTAAATAGAAATACGCAGATGCACATGCTAGGCATACTCATGCATGCCTACAGCTGCAGAGAAAATGTACAGCAGGCAAAGGACTTTCGGATACAATGAAATGAATGGCTTTATTAAGATCTTAGTTCCTCATTAAAAAATACTGAGAAGTAGAACTTGTATGAAAGACTAAAGCTGGGATTTCAAATTAATGTGTATGATAGTCAATATGAACTCAATTCTGAAATGTAAGAGTGTCTATGGAGATCTGTTGAACTGTGTTCATATATATCACTGTTTCTTCTTGTCCCAAGTTTTTTTTTTTTTTAATTTGGGTTTGCCATTGTGCAGTTTTAGGAAGGTTAATATTTAGTGCAATTTAGAAGTCCTAAAGAAAGCAATTGTTTTAATACAAGACATTTCTCCCATTGTTTTAAGAGGAAAAAATGATCGTGTGTCAATGGTATGGACTCTTATTCTCCTGCTTCAGTATTCAATTATTTTGATTCTTCTAAATTTTCAGCATCATGTGCATATGAAATTGGCCTCTTAAGTGATAGATATTTTTTGAAGGTTTGCTCAATTGTGCTTTCAGATTTTTCATTCACCTTCTGTTGGCTTGGCTGGGTCTGCATACACAAGTGCATGAACTGAACTATCATTAGCAAGTGGTGGTTCAGTTTTTCCTCTTCTACTCTTTGTGGCCTCTAAGTTTTTCTTGTCTGCTGTCTTTGCAAACCAGTTTTTCTGCAGGGTCACTTTAAATCACTCGGTGTAACAAACCTGAGTATGACAAATGTGTGCATTAGGGAATGTGTCTTGCTTGTTGTGGCCATCAAAATAGGTTTCACATGGTAGAAATTTGATAGTATATCTACAGTTCTCAAATCTTGCTTTTGCCAGTGTCCTTGAGTTCAGTTTTTTAACAGTCACGATGAGCTACTGACTAGCTGGCATTGAAAAATTTGACTTTATCCTCAGGGGCCACTGTAGGCTTTGTTCTGATAAATACTTGTCCAAACATCCCCATTATTTTTTCTTCAAGACAGAAAAATGTGACACAGGGTGCTGTGCCTGTTATCTCCCACCTAGACTTGTTTGGTTGTGTTTTTTTGGTTGTTTGTTTTTGTTTTTTTTCTTTGAGAGAAACTTCAACCTTTTTATTCATTGGCCTGGTAAATACTTTATCAATGTATTAAGGTCCTTTAATTAGTGTGGATTTTTTTTAAAGCTTAAAATAAAAATCAGGGAAATATTCTAGTTGTATGATTTACATGGTTGGTTCTACTCCAGAAGAAAGCTTAATTGTTGAAATATTTCTGAGTTCCTGTGTTCTGATTTCTTGAGTAGTCTGTGCTAAGTCTTGAGCAGAAACTTGCAGAAGAGCTGCAGGATTGAAGGAGAGCAGAAGTGCCACAAAGTAAAGTTCTCCTGGGAAATCTTATGGAGGTTAAGCAAGTGCAGCAGGATTTGAGCAATGCTGCTTAGTCCATTTGTTCATGTGTGGATGCCAGGGTGGAGGAGACTGGAACTGGGAGCCAAGATCGCTTAGAGGTGTGTCTGTGAGAGAAGCCAACTGCAATCTGCTGGTTTCTGGTGACTTTAGAGGTACCTGTCCAGTGTTAGTCCTGTCTCGTACTGAAGCAAACTATTGATCACCTGGCCAAAAATGTTGCGGCTTTAAAGAACTTCCCCAAACTTTAGGGAATAGTGAGACTGTCATTAAGAAAGAGATATAATTCCAAGCACTTTCTCTTGGTTTTAAATGCTGACTTCATGGGGTTTTTCCCTAAGAGTAGGAGAGCTTCATGTAAGTCTTGAAACTGCTGGTGGTTGATAGGCTTTTATTTATTTAATCAGGGCAGTGCATGTTACAGAACTGACAGCAAAGGGATCAGGACTGGAAATATTTTTTCTAGACATCAACATGCTGCTGTGCTGTTGGGAGAAAGTGGAGATTGCTTTGCCAGCACCATCTGGGAGCCTCTGCTTGGCTGTATGGTAGGCAGACCTTTTGTGAATCAGAGGAGAATTGCCTTTGGAATAAAGCCTCTTGGTGGCAGGTTTTTTTAATCTGCTGCACTGACAGAATTGCTCCATCTTGTCCTCTTAATGCAAGCGAGTGTGCCAAATCTGACTGAAGGGATCTGTATCCAGGAGAGAAGGAAATGGTGATGCCTCTGAAAGGTGCTTGCCTTCTTTTGCGAGACAAAATAAACTTTTGGTGGCTTTGTGGGGCTGCAGCCGGCGCTCTTGGGTTATATATTCTTCTTATATAAATGTAGTACACACTTTAAATTTATTGTTGGAGGAAAGAATAGAAATGTTGGCTGTGACTTGCAGAGGCAAACAGCGTATGCTGTGTGTATAATTGTCAATTTCCTTAAAAATAATGTTTCAGAGTCTGTTGCTCCTCAAGATGGTGGCAGAGATACCGGGGTGCCCCTGGTGGGCTTCAGGGGTGGAGGGATGGATACAGTGTTTGCCTGTGGAAAAGGTGGGGTGGCGAATATATCGAGTTGTATGAAATAGCATTTACAGAACTTGCAAATAAGAGCTTCAACTGTTCAAGCTTCCTGCCCTGAAGTGTTTGTGATTTAGTCTCTCCTCTCTGAAGAGCACTTACGTAGGTTTTTTTTTTTTCCTGTGTGGGGCAAGGTGGAGAAGAAAGAAGCGGGTATGAAGAGAGCAAATTGAACAGCCAATACTGCCAACAACCAGTAACATCTTCAAAGTTTACCTGCAGCTTGTAAATTAAAAATGCCAAGTCTTCCTTGTGCTGAAGTGAAGCACGCAGCCACCAAACATACACCTGGTGACTGCAAGGAGAGATGGCAGACATTTTAACTGGTACCTTTTTCCAGTGGTCTTGAATTAATATACTTCCTTGAATGATCCAGGAGTATTTGTACACAAGTCCTGATGGCCATCTGCAGTTGCTTAAAGTATTTCCAGTGTTTTTCTTTACTGCAGCTCCAAGTTGGTTGGAACCAGTATTCTATCTGCCTTTGGAAAAAATGTAGTAGATTCCAGCAGAAATTAAATTTCTCTATGGAAATACGAGTGAGGAAATTGAGGCTTGAAAACACTCCCATTCAATTGTGATTGAAGTTCAGTCACAATTTGAGCATTGAGCAACACCCTGGAACGTTCACATCTAAGTAGCATCTGATCTTGTAGGGCTTGGTAACGTGTTAGGGAAGATTTGAGTGGAATCTAGGTATTTTTGGGCAGTGACATTATTCTGAGGGAGTTTTGGATTCTCTTAGGCACCAGTAGTACCCTAGTACAGCTCCTGCAGGCAGTGGTCTTGTTTCAAATACATCAGAACTTCATTTGCTTTACTGAATATGGAGCAATGTGGTATGAGAAGTGGGTGCAGTTTGAAATAGAATTCCCGTATTTGTGGAATTTAGGTGTTACGCTGGGGAAGAGCCACCAAAAGAACTGTTAGACAAACAATGAAAATAGGCAATAAGGTGTGGATTTTTGGTGTAGCTTGTCTCCCTGTTGAGCTAAAGAAATATTTCCAGATAATGTAGAAAGGGGCGATGATCTTGCGGCTGAACTACTCTGCCTGCAACAGCCTTCAGGGCACAGTGCTGAGCCAGATCATCAGTGCCATTTTGTAGCCTTTGTCTGATAATCCAGGTTTCTTCTTTTCAAGGGATTGCTGAAGAAAGCGTGCCTGAATTCCTTTAAATATTTGTGGTGACCAGTAGTTAAACAGGAGAGTGCGCACTTACAGACGTGTCAGTTGGAAAACTCCATATTAAGGAAGCTGAAAATGACTTTAAATACAAATATGGAACTTGGATGTTGACAGAAGTGCTGTAAAAACCATTAAATGTTGGGAGCGTTTAGAAGACATGAAGGCATCAGGGGTAAGTAAGGAGCAGTGGGAAATGTCCCTGTGGCTCGTGAGAGCCTTGTGAATGGGCAGGAGTGTTTAGAGCATGACTGAACATCAAGAATGATGGGAAGACATTGTATCCTGGGTGCTTTGTTTTAATAGCCACAAGAACACTATCAGTACTAAGGAAGTATTCAAGTGAAAGAACTACTGGAATAGTTTCAGAAAGTAATAGAACAGAGGATCTTGTAACCTTTCAAATCCGATTTTGTTGTATGACACTTCTTTGGATGGGAATGTTTTAAAATTGCTCTTAAGTACACAAAGATAACAAAACCTATCCAAACAAGCAAACTCCATGTACGTTTACAAAAAAACCCCCAAAAACCTATGAATAGAAGCCTCCCATCAAAGGGGTGAAAATATTAGGACGAAGAATTCCCCCATGTAGAATAGCATTTCCAGGAACAAGAACTCATTGCTTAGAGCACCAAACAAATAATTTGTTTGTAGACAGAATCCAGAAATGCCGATCTTTATGTGCTATATCTTTGAAACTGAGTGATATTTTCTTCTGATCATTAAAAGCATATACACAAGCTATTTATACAGCTGGTACTAATGACTTAAACTTGTGATCAGTCACACTTTTCCTTGGCAGTGTATCTAGTTTAAGGATAAATGAGTACAGGTGGGTGCAGAGTTAGAGCTGAAGAAGCAGAGCATTAGTAAGTGTTCGGCTGATCTTGATTGAGCCACAGTCAAGAGTAAAAGACCCCTATGAGCAATTACAGACATATTGTTTCATAATTTATAATCACTCAATTGATTCTAATTTGATGGACAGCTACTCTGACAACTTGTGTTTTGCTTTTCTCATTTATTTTCTGGTTTATCTAACTCTGAATTAAAAAAAGAAGCACGATGCCAGGCAGAGGGAGTTGGGCACAAAGGAATGGCCCTTAGAAAAGGGAAACTGAACTCACCTGCCTAGGTGCCTTATGTCAGTTTGTAGGAGGTCTTTGGCCCTCAAAGGGAAGCCAGGCTTCCAGCTTGTGGAAGCTTGCATCTGAAAGGAATCCTGATTCATTCGGGGTTGTAGGTGGCCGAGGCCGAGTGCCCGGCAAAGGGAGTTGGGCACAAAGGATTGCCTGCTTCCAAGGGTAAGTAAAGTAACCTACCTAGGTGACTGATGTCAGTTTGGAGGAGGCCTTTGGCTCTCCAAGAGAAGCCAGCCTTCCAGCTTGTGGCAGCTTGCATCTGGAAGAAATCCTGTTCCGTTCGGGACTGTAGGTGGTCGAGTCCGGGTGCCCGGCAGAGGGTGTTGGGCACAAAGGATGGCCTGCTTCCAGGGGTAAGTAAAGTCAGCTGCCCAGGTGCCTGATGTCAGTTTGTAGGAGGCCTTTGGCCCTCCAAGGGATGCCGGGTTTCCAACTTGTGGCAGCTTGCATCTGGAAGAAATCCTGTTCCGTTCGGGATTGTCCGTGGCCGAGGCCGGGTGCCCGGCAGAGTGAGTTGGGCACAAAGGATGGCCTGTTTCCAGGGGTAAGTAAAGTCAGCTGCCCAGGTGCCTGATGTCAGTTTGTAGGAGGCCTTTGGTCTTCCAAGAGGAGCCAGGCTTCCAGCTTGCGGCAGCTTGCATCTGGAAGAAATCCTGTTCCGTTCGGGATTGTAGGTGGCCGAGGCCGGGTGCCCGGCAGAGTGAGTTGGGCACAAAGGATGGCCTGTTTCCAGGGGTAAGTAAAGTCAGCTGCCCAGGTGCCTGATGTCAGTTTGTAGGAGGCCTTTGGCCCTCCAAGGGAAGCCAGCCTTCCAGTTTATGGCAGCTTGCATCTGGAAGAAATCCTGTTCCGTTTGGGATTGTAGGTGGCCGAGGCCTTGTGCCCGGCAGAGGGGGTTAGGCACAAAGGATTGCTTGCTTCCAGGTGTAAGTAAAGTCACATGCCCAGGCGCCTGAAGTCAGTTTGTAGGAGGCCTTTGGCCGACCACTCGAAGCCAGGCTTCCAGATTGTGGCAGCTTGCATCTGGAAGATATCCTGTTCCGTTCGGGATTGTAGCTGGCTGAGGCCGGGTGCCCGGCAGAGGGAGTTGGGCACCAAGGATGGCCTCTTTCCTGGGGTAAGTAAAGTCAGCTTCCCAGGTGCCTGATGTCAGTTTGTAGGAGGCCTTTGGCCCTCCACGGGAATGCAGCCTTCCAGCTTTTGGCAGCTTGCATCTGGAAGAAATCGTGTTCCTTTTAGGATTGTAGGTGGCCGAGGCTGGGTGCCCGGCAGAGGGAGTTGGGCACAAAGGATTGCCTGCTTCCAAGGGTAAGTAAAGTAACCTACCTAGGTGACTGATGTCAGTTTGGAGGAGGCCTTTGGCCCTCCAAGGGAAGCCGGGCTTCCTGTTTGAAACAGGCTGCATCTGGAAGAAATCCTGTTCCGTTCGGGATTGTAGGTGGCTGAGGCCGCGTGCCTGGCCGCGGGAGTTGGGAACAAAGGATGGCCTGTTTTCAGGGGTTGGTTAAGTCTCCTGCCCAAGTGCCTGATGTCAGTTTGGAGGAGGACTTTGGCCCTCCAAGAGAAGCCAGGCTTCCAGCTTGTGGCAGCTTGCATCTGGAAGAAATCCTGTTCCGTTCGGGATTGTAGGTGGCCAAGGCCAGGTGCCCGTCAGAGGGAGTTGGGCACAAAGGATGGCCTGTTTCCAGGGGTAAGTAAAGTCATCTGCCCAGGTGCCTGATGTCAGTTGGTCGGAGGCTATTGGCCCTCCAAGGGAAGCGACACTTCCAGCTTGTGGCAGCTTGCATCTGGAAGAAATCCTGTTCCATTTGGGATTGTAGGTGGCCGAGGCCGGGTGCCCGGCAGAGGGAGTTGGGCACAAAGCATTGCCTGCTTCCAAGGATAAGTAAAGTCAGCTGCCCAGGTGCCTGATGTCAGTTTGTAGGCGGCCTTTGGCCCTCCAAGGGAAGTCAGCCTTCCAAATCGTGGCAGCTTCCATCTGGAAGAAATCCTGTTCCGTTCGCGAGGGTAGGTGGCCGAGGCCAGGTGCCTGGCGGAAGGATTTGGGCACAAAGGATGGCCCCTATCCACGGGTAAGTAAAGTCAGCTGCCCAGGTGCCTGATGTCAGTTTGTAGGAGGCCTTTGTCCCTCCAAGGGAAACCAGGCTTCCAGTTTTTGGCAGCTTCCATCAGGAAGAAATCCTGTTTCGTTCGGGATTGTAGGTGGCCGAGGCCGGGTGCCTGGCCTCGGGAGTTGGGCACAAAGGATGGTTTGTTTCCAGGGACTAGTTAAGTCTCCTGTCCACGGGCCTGACGTCAATTTTTAGGAGTTCTTTGGCACTCCAAGGGAAGCCAGCCTTCCAGCTTGTGGCAGCTTGCATCAGAAAGAATTCCTGCTCCGTTCGGGATTGTAGGTGTCCGTGGCCGGGTGCCCGGAAGAAGGAGTTGGGCACAAAGGATGGCCTGTTTCCAGGGGTAAGTAAAGTCAGCTGCCCAGGTGCCTGATGTCAGTTTGTAGGAGGCCTTTGTCCCTCCAAGGGAAGCCAGGCTTCCTTCTTGTGACAGCTTGCATCTGGAAGAAATCCTGTTCCGTTCGGGATTGTAGGTGGCCGAGGCCTGGTGCCCGGCTGAGGGAGTTACGCACAAAGGATTGCTTGCTTCCAGGGGTAAGTAAAGTAACCTACCCTGGTGCCTGATGTCAGTTTGTAGGAGGCCTTTGGCCCTCCACGGGAAGCCAGGCTTCCAGTTTGTGGCAGCTTGCATCTGGAAGAAATCCTGTTCCGTTCGGGATTGTAGGTGGCCGAGGCCAGGTGCCTGGCAGAGGGAGTTTGGAACAAAGGATTGCCTGCTTCCAGGGGTAAGTAAAGTCACCTAGCCAGATACCTGATGTCAGTTTGTAGGAGGCCTTTGGCCCTTCAAGGGAAGCCACGCTTCCAGCTTGTGACAGCTTGCATCTGGAAGAAATCCTGTTCCGTTTGGGATTGTAGGTGGCGGAGGCCAGGTGCCCGGCAGAGGGAGTTGGGCACAAAGGATGGCCTGTTTCCAGGGGTAAGTAAAGTCAGCTGCCCAGGTGCCTGATGTCAGTTTGTAGGAGGCCTTTGGCCCTCCATGGGAAGCCAGGCTTCCTGCTTGTGGCAGCTTGCATCTGGAAGCAATGCTGTTCCGTTCGGGATTGTAGGTGGCCGAGGCAAGGTGCCCGGCAGAGGGAGTTGGGCACAAAGGATGGCCTGTTTCTAGGGGTAAGTATAGTCAGATGCCCAGGTGCCAGATCTCAGTTTGTAGCAGGCATTTGGCCCTCTAAAGGAAGCTAGTCTTCCAGTTTGTAGCAGCTTGCATCTGGAAAAAATCCTGTTCCGTTCGGGATTGTAGGTGCACGGAGCCGGGTGCCCGGCAGAGGGAGTTGGGCACAAAGGATGGCCTGTTTCCAGGAGTAAGTAAAGTCATCTGCCCAGGTGCCTCATGTCAGCTTGTAGCAGGCATTTGGCCCTCTAAAGGAAGCTTGTCTTTCTGTTTGTAGCAGCTTGCATCTGGAAGAAATCCTGTTCCGTTCGGGATTGTAGGTGCACGGAGCCGGGTGCCCGGCAGAGGGAGTTGGGAACAAAGGATAGCCTGTTTTTAGGGGCAAGTAAAGTCAGCTTCCCAGGTGCCTGATGTCAGTTTATAGGAGGCCTTTGGCCCTCCATGGGAAGCCAGGCTTCCTGCTTGTGGCAGCTTGCATCTGGAAGAAATCCTATTCCGTTCGGGATTGTACGTGGCCGAGGCCTGGTGCCCGGCTAAGGGAGTTGGGCACAAAGGGTGGGTTGCTCAAGGGGTAAGTAAGGTCAGCTGCCCAGGTGCCTGATGTCAGTTTTTAGGAGGCCTTTGGCCCTCCAAGGGAAGCAAGTCTTCCAGTTTGTGGCAGCTTGCATCTGGAAGAAGTCCTGTTCAGTTCCGGATTGTAGGTGGCCGAGGCCAGGTGCTCGGCAGAGGGAGTTGGGCACAAAGGATGCCCTGTTTCCAGGGGTAAGTAAAGTCAGATTCCCAGGTGCCTGATGTCAGTTTGTAGGAGGCCTTTGGCCCTCCAAGGGAAGCCAGGCTTCCTGCTTGTGGCAGCTTGCATCTGGAAGAAATCCTGTTCCGTTCGGGATTGTAGGTGGCCGGAGCCGGGTGGCCTGCTGAGAGAGTTGGGCACAAATAATGGCCTGTTTCCAAGGGTAAGTAAAGTCAGCTGCCCAGGTGCCTGATGTCAGTTTGTAGGAGGCCTTTGGCCCTCCAAGGGAAGCAAGTCTACCAGTTTGTGGCAGCTTGCATCTGGAAGGAATCCTGTTGCGTTCGGGATTGTAGGTGGCCGAGGCCAGGTGCCCGGCAGAGCGAGTTGGGCGGAAAGGATGGCATGTTTTTAGGAATAAGTAAAGTCAGCTGCCCAGGTGCCTGATGTCAGTTTGTAGGAGGCTTTTGGCACTCCAAGGGAAGCCAGGCTTCCAGTTTGTGGCAGCTTGCATCTGGAAGAAATCCTGTTCCGTTCGGGATTGTAGGTGGCTGAGGCCAGGTGCCCGGCAGAGGGAGTTGGGCACAAAGGATGGCTTCTTTCCAAGGGTAAGTAAAGTCAGCTGCCCAGGTGCCTGATGTCAGTTTGTAGCAGGCATGTGGCCCTCTAAAGGAAGCTAGTCTTCCAGTTTGTAGGAGATTGCATGTGGAAAAAATCCTATTCCGTTCGGGATTGTAGGTGCGCAGAGCCAAGTGCCTGGCAGAGGGAGTTGGGAACAAAGGATGGCCTGTTTTTAGGGATAAGTAAAGTCAGCTGCCCAGGTGCCTGATGTCAGTTTGTAGGAGGCCTTTGGCCCTCCAAGGGAAACTAGTCTTCTAGTTTGTGGCAGCTTGCATCTGGAAGAAATTCTGTTCCATTCGGGATTGTAGGTGGCCGAGGCCAGGTGCCCGGCAGAGGCAGTTGGGCACAAATGATGGCCTGTTTCCAAGGGTAAGTAAAGTCAGATTCCCAGGTGCCTGATGTCAGTTTGTAGGAGGCCTTTGGCCCTTCAAGGGAAGCCAGGCTTCCTGCTTGTGGCAGCTTGCATCTGGAAGAAATCCTGTTCCGTTCGGGATTGTAGGTGGCCAGAGCCGGGTGCCCTGCTGAGGGAGTTGGGCTCAAAGGATGGCTTCTTTCCAGGGGTAAGTAAAGTCAGCTGCCCAGGTGCCTGATGTCAGTTTGTAGCAGGCCTTTGGCCCTCTAAAGGAAGCTAGTCTTCCAGTTTGTAGCAGCTTGCATCTGGAAAAAATCCTATTCCGTTCGGGATTGTAGGTGCGCGGAGCCGGGTGCCCGGCAGAGGGAGTTGGGCACAAATGATGGCCTGTTTCCAAGGGTAAGTAAAGTCAGATTCCCAGGTGCCTGATGTCAGTTTGTAGGAGGCCTTTGGCCCTCCAAGGGAAGCCAGGCTTCCTGATTGTGGCAGCTTGCATCTGGAAGAAATCCTGTTCCGTTCGAGATTGTACGTGGCCGAGGCCTGGTGCCCAGCTAAGGGAGTTGGGCACAAATGGTGGGTTGCTCCAGGAGTAAGTAAAGTCAGCTGCCCAGGTGCCTGATGTCAGTTTGTAGCAGGCCTTTGGCCCTCTAAAGGAAGCTAGTCTTCCAGTTTGTGGCAGCTTGCATCTGGAAGAAATCCTGTTCCGTTCGGGATTGTAGGTGGCCGAGGCCAGGTGCCCGGCAGAGGGAGTTGGGCACAAAGGATGGCCTGTTTCCAAAGGTAAGTAAAGTCAGCTGCCCAGGTGCCTGATTTCAGTTTGTAGGAGGCCTTTGGCCGTCCAAGGGATGCCAGGCTTCCAGCTTGTGGCAGCTTGCATCTGGAAGAAATCCTGTTCCGTTCGGGATCGTAGGTGACCGAGGCCTGGTGCCCGGCTGAAGGAGTTGGGCACAAATGAGGGCCTCTTTCCAGGGGTAAGTAAAGTCAGCTGCCCAGGTGCCTGATGTCAGTTTGTAGGAGGCTTTTGGCACTCCAAGGGAAGCCAGGCTTCCAGTTTGTGGCAGCTTGCATCTGGAAGAAATCCTGTTCCGTTCGGGATTGAAGGTGGCTGGAGCCTGGTGCCCTGCTGAGGTAGATGGGAACAAAGGATGGCCTGTTTCCAGGGGTAAGTAAAGTCAGCTGCCCAGGTGCCTGATGTCAGTTTGTAGGAGGCTTTTGGCCCTCCAAGGGAAGCCAGGCTTCCAGCTTGTGGCAGCTTGCATCTGGAAGGAATCCTGTTCCGTTCGGGATTGTAGGTGGCTGAGGCCAGGTGCCCGGCAGAGGGAGTTGGGCACAAAGGATGGCTTCTTTCCAAGGGTAAGTAAAGTCAGCTGCCCAGGTGCCTGATGTCAGTTTGTAGCAGGCATTTGGCCCTCTAAAGGAAGCTAGTCTTCCAGTTTGTAGGAGATTGCATGTGGAAAAAATCCTATTCCGTTCGGGATTGTAGGTGCGCAGAGCCAAGTGCCTGGCAGAGGGAGTTGGGAACAAAGGATGGCCTGTTTTTAGGGATAAGTAAAGTCAGCTGCCCAGGTGCCTGATGTCAGTTTGTAGGAGGCCTTTGGCACTCCAAGGGAAGCCAGGCTTCCAACTTGTAGCAGCTTGCATCTGGAAGAAATCCTATTCCATTCGGGATTGTACGTGGCCGAGGCCTGGTGCCCAGCTAAGGGAGTTGGGCACAAAGGGTGGGTTGCTCCAGGAGTAAGTAAAGTCAGCTGCCCAGGTGCCTGATGTCAGGTTGTAGCAGGCCTTTGGCCCTCTAAAGGAAGCTAGTCTTCCAGTTTGTGGCAGCTTGCATCTGGAAGAAATCCTGTTCCGTTCGGGATTGTAGGTGGCCGAGGCCAGGTGCCCGGCAGAGGGAGTTGGGCACAAATGATGGCCTGTTTCCAGGGGTAAGTTAAGTCGGCTGCCTAGGTGCCTGATGTCAGTTTGCAGGTGGCAATTGTTCCTCCATGGGAATCCAGGCTTCCTGTTTGTGGCAGCTTGCATCTGGAAGAAATCCTGTTCTGTTCAAGATTGTAGGTGTCTTAGGCCGGGTGCCCGGCAGAGGGAGTTGGGCACAAATGATGGCCTGTTTCTAGGGGTAAGTCAAGTCAGACGCCCAGGTGCCTGATGTCAGTTTGTAGGAGGCCTTTGTCCCTCCAAGGGAAACTAGTCTTCTAGTTTGTGGCAGCTTGCATCTGGAAGAAATTCTGTTCCATTCGGGATTGTAGGTGGCCGAGGCCAGGTGCCCGGCAGAGGCAGTTGGGCACAAATGATGGCCTGTTTCCAAGGGTAAGTAAAGTCAGATTCCCAGGTGCCTGATGTCAGTTTGTAGGAGGCCTTTGGCCCTTCAAGGGAAGCCAGGCTTCCTGCTTGTGGCAGCTTGCATCTGGAAGAAATCCTGTTCCGTTCGGGATTGTAGGTGGCCAGAGCCGGGTGCCCTGCTGAGGGAGTTGGGCACAAAGGATGGCTTCTTTCCAGGGGTAAGTAAAGTCAGCTGCCCAGGTGCCTGATGTCAGTTTGTAGCAGGCCTTTGGCCCTCTAAAGGAAGCTAGTCTTCCAGTTTGTAGCAGCTTGCATCTGGAAAAAATCCTATTCCGTTCGGGATTGTAGGTGCGCGGAGCCGGGTGCCCGGCAGAGGGAGTTGGGCACAAATGATGGCCTGTTTCCAAGGGTGAGTAAAGTCAGATTCCCAGGTGCCTGATGTCAGTTTGTAGGAGGCCTTTGGCCCTCCAAGGGAAGCCAGGCTTCCTGATTGTGGCAGCTTGCATCTGGAAGAAATCCTGTTCCGTTCGGGATTGTACGTGGCCGAGGCCTGGTGCCCAGCTAAGGGAGTTGGGCACAAATGGTGGGTTGCTCCAGGAGTAAGTAAAGTCAGCTGCCCAGGTGCCTGATGTCAGTTTGTAGCAGGCCTTTGGCCCTCTAAAGGAAGCTAGTCTTCCAGTTTGTGGCAGCTTGCATCTGGAAGAAATCCTGTTCCGTTCGGGATTGTAGGTGGCCGAGGCCAGGTGCCCGGCAGAGGGAGTTGGGCACAAAGGATGGCCTGTTTCCAAAGGTAAGTAAAGTCAGCTGCCCAGGTGCCTGATTTCAGTTTGTAGGAGGCCTTTGGCCGTCCAAGGGATGCCAGGCTTCCAGCTTGTGGCAGCTTGCATCTGGAAGAAATCCTGTTCCGTTCGGGATCGTAGGTGACCGAGGCCTGGTGCCCGGCTGAAGGAGTTGGGCACAAATGAGGGCCTCTTTCCAGGGGTAAGTAAAGTCAGCTGCCCAGGTGCCTGATGTCAGTTTGTAGGAGGCCTTTGGCCCTCCATGGGAAGCCAGGCTTCCAGCTTGTGGCAGCTTGCATCTGGAAGAAATCCTGTTCCGTTCGGGAGTGTAGGTGGCCGAGGCCGGGTGCCCGGCAGAGGGTATTGGGCACAAATGATGGCCTGCTTCCAGGGGTAAGTAAAGTCACCTAGCCAGATACATGATGTCAGTTTGTAGGAGGCCTTTGGCCCTCCACGGGAAGCCAGGCTTCCAACTTGTGACAGCTTGCATCTACGAGAAATTCTGTTCCGTTCGGGATTTTAGATGTCGGAGTCGTGAGCCCGCCACACAAAGTTGGTCTCAAAGGAGAGCTTCTTTACAGGGGTAAGTAAAGTCAGCTGCCCAGGTGCCGGATGTCAGTTTGTAGGAGGCCTTTGGCGCTCTACGCGAAAACAGGCTTCAGAATTGTGGCTGCTTGCATCTGGAAGAAATCCTGTTCCGTTAAGGAATGTAGGTGGCCGAGCCTGGGTGCCCGGCAGAGGGAGTTGGGCACAAAGGATTACCTGTTTCCATAGGTAAGTAAAGGCTGCTGCCCAGGTGCCTGATGTCAGTATGTAGGAGGCCTCTGGCCCTCCAAGAGCAGCCAGGCTTCTAGCTTGTGGCAGCTTGCATCTTGAAGAAATCCTGTTCCGTTTGGCATCGTAGGTGACCGAGGCCTGGTGCCCGGCTGAGGGAGTTGGGCCCAAAGGATGGCCTGTTTCCACGGGTAAGTAAAGTCAGCTGCCCAGGTGCCTGATGTCAGTTTGTAGCAGGCCTTTGGCTGTCCAAGTGATGCTAGTCTTCCTGATCAAGGCAGCTTGCATCTGGAAAAAATCCTGTTCCGTTCAAGATTGTAGGTTCCCAAGCCAGGTGCCCGGCAGAGGGAGTTGGGAACAAAGGATGGCCTGTTTCCAGGGGTAAGTAAAGTCAGCTGCCCAGGTGCCTGATGTCAGTTTGTAGGAGGCCTTTGGCCCTCCAAGGGAAGCCAGCCTTCCAGCTTGTGGCAGCTTGCATCTGGAAGAAATCCTGTTCCGTTCGGGATTGTAGGTGGCCGAGGCCAGGTGCCCGGCAGACGGAGTTGGGCACAAAGGATGGCCTGTTTCCAGGGGTAAGAAAAGTCAGCTGCCCAGGTGCCTGATGTCAGTTTGTAGGAGGCCTTTGGCCCTCCAAGGGAAGCAAGTCTTCCAGTTTGTGGCAGCTTGCATCTGGAAGAAATCCTGTTCCGTTCGGGATTGTAGGTGTCCTAGCCTGGGTTCCCGCCACACGGAGTTGGACACAAAGATGGCCTTTTCCCAGGAGTAAGTAAAGTCAGCTGCCCAGGTGCCTGACATCAGTTTGTAGGAGGCCTTTAAGCCTCCAAGGGAAGCCGGCCTTCCAGCATTTGGCAGCTTGCATCTGGAAGAAATCCTGTTCAGTTCGGGATTGTAGGTGGCCGAGGCCGGGTGCCCGGCAGAGGGAGTTGGGCAAAAAAGATAACCTGTGTTCAGGGGTAAGTAAAGTCAGCTGCCCAGGTGCCTGATGTAGGTTTGTAGGAGGCCTTTAGCCCTCGGCGGAAAGCCAGCCTTCCTTTTTGTGGCAGCTTGCATCTGGTAGAAATCCTGTTTTGTTCGGGATTGTAGGTGGCCGAGGCCGAATGTCTGGCGGAGTGAGTTGGGCAGAAAGGATGGCCTCTTTCCTGGGGTAAGTAAAGTCACCTACCCAGGTGCCTGATGTCATTTTGTAGAAGGCCGCTGGCCCTCCAAGAGAAGCCAGGCTTCCAGCTTGTGGCAGCTTGCATCTGGAAGAAATCCTGTTCCATTCAGGATTGTATGTGGTCGAGGCCGGGTGCCCGGCAGAGGGAGTTGGGCACAAAGGATGGCCTGTGTTCAGGGGTAAGTAAAGTCATCTGCCCATGTGCCTGATGTCAGTTGGTCGGAGGCTATTGGCCCTCCAAGGGAGGCGACACTTCCAGCTTGTGGCAGCTGGCATCTGGAAGAAATCCTGTTCCATTTGGGATTGTAGGTGGCCGAGGCCGGGTGCCCGGCACAGGGAGTTGGGCACAAAGGATGGTTTGTTTCCAGGGACTAGTTAAGTCTCCTGTCCACGGGCCGGACGTCAATTTTTAGGAGTTCTTTGGCACTCCAAGGGAAGCCAGCCTTCCAGCTTGTGGCAGCTTGCATCAGGAAGAATTCCTGCTCCGTTCGGGGTTGTAGGTGCCCGTGGCCGGGTGCCCGGAAGAAGGAGTTGGGCACAAAGGATGGCCTGTTTCCAGGGGTAAGTAAAGTCAGCTGCCCAGGTGCCTGATGTCAGTTTGTAGGCGGCCTTTGGCCCTCCAAGGGAAGCCAGGCTTCCTTCTTGTGGCAGCTTGCATCTGGAAGAAATCCTGTTAAGTTCGGGATTGTAGGTGGCCGAGGCCAGGTGCCCGGCAGAGGGAGTTTGGCACAAATGATGGCCTGTTTCCAGGGGTAAGTAAAGTCAGCTGCCCAGGTGCCTGATGTCAGTTTGAAGGAGGCCTTTTGCCCTCCAAGGAAAGCCGGGCTTCCAACTTGTGGCAGCTTGCATCTGGAAGAAATCCTGTTCTGTTCGGGATTGTAGGTGGCCGAGGCCGGGTGCCCGGCAGAGGGTGTTGGGCACAATAATGGCCTGCTTCCAGGGGTAAGTAAATTCACCTGCCCAGATACCTGAGGTCAGTTTGTAGGAGGCCTTTAAGCCTCCAAGGGAAGCTGGGCTTCCAACTTGTGGCAGCTTGCATCTGGAAGAATCCTCTTCCGTTCTGGATTGTAGGTGGCCGAGGCCGGGTGCCCGGCAGAGGGAGTTGGGCACAAATGATGGCCTGTTTCCAGGGGTAAGTAAAGTCAGCTGCCCAGTTGCCTGATGTCAGTTTGTAGGAGACCTTTGGCTCTCCAAGGGAATCCAGTCTTCCTGTTTAAAGCAGTCTGCATCTGGAAGAAATCCTGTTCCGTTCGGGATTGTAGGTGGCCGAGGCCTGGTGCCCGGCAGAGGGGGTTACGCACAAAGGATTGCTTGCTTCCAGGGGAAAGTAAAGTCAGCTGCCCAGGTGCCTGATGTCAGTTTGTAGGAGGCCTTTGGCCCTCCAAGGGCAGCCACGCTTCCAGCTTGTGGCAGCTTGCATCTGGAAGAAATCCTGTTCCGTTCGGGATTGTAGGTGGCCGAGGCCGGGTGCCCGGCAGAGGGAGTTGGGCACAAAGGATGTCCTGTTTCGAGGGATAAGTAAAGTCAGCTGCCCACGTGACTAATGTCGGTTTGTAGGAGGCCTTTGGCTTTCCAAGGGGAGCCAGCCGTCCATCTTGTGGCAGCTTGCATCTGGAAGAGATCCTGTTCCGTTCGGGATTGACGGTGGCCGAGGCCGGGTGCCCGGAAGAGGGAGTTGGGCACAAAGGATGGCCTGTTTCCAGGGGTAAGTAAAGTCAGCTGCCCAGGTGCCTGATGTCCGTTTGTAGGAGGCCTTTGGCCCTCCAAGGGAAGCCAGGCTTCCAACTTGTGGCAGCTTGCATCTGGAAGAAATCCTGTTCCGTTCAAGATTGTCGGTGGCCGAGGCTGGGTGCCCCGCAGAGGGATTTGGGCACAAATGATGGCCTGTTTCCAGGGGTTAATAAAGTCAGCTGCCCAGGTGCCTGATATCAGTTTGTAGGAGGCCTTTAACCCTCCAAGAGAAGCCAGGCTTCCAGCTTGTGGTAGCTTGCATCTGGAAGAAATCCTGTTCCGTTCATGATTGTAGGTGGCCGAGGCCGGGTGCCCGGCAGAGGGTGTTGGGCACAAAGGATGGCCGGCTTCCAGGGGTAAGTAAAGTCACCTAGCCAGATACCTGATGTCGGTTTGTAGGAGGCCTTTGGCCCTCCAAGGGATGCCGGGCTTCCAACTTGTGGCAGCTTGCATCTGGAAGAAATCCTGTTCCGTTCGGGATTGTCGGTGGCCGAGGCTGGGTGCCCGGCAGAGGGAGTTGGGCACAAAGGATGGCCTGTTTCCAGGGGTACGTAAAGTCAGCTGCCCAGGTGCCTGATGTCAGTTTGTAGGAGGCCCGTCGCCCTCCAAGGGAAGCTGGGCTTCCAACTTGTGGCAGCTTGCATCTGGAAGAATCCTGTTCCGTTCGGCATTGTAGGTGGCCGAGGCCGGGTACCCGGCAGATGGAGTTGGGCACAAAGGATGGCCCGTTTTTAGGGGTAAGTATACTCACCTGCCCAAGTCCCTGATGTCAGTTTGTAGGAGGCCTTTGGCCCTCCACGGGAAGCCAGGATTCCAGCTTGTGGCAGCTTGCATCTGGAAGAAATCCTGTTCTGTCCAAGATTGTAAGTGGCTGAGGCCGGGTGCCAGTCAGAGGGAGTTGGGCACAAAGGATGGCCTGATTCCAGGGGTAAGTAAAGTCACCTACCCAGATACCTGATGTCAGTTTGTAGGAGGCCTTTGGCCCTCTAAGGGAAGCCGGGCTTGCAGCTTGTGGCAGCTTGCATCTGGAAGAAATCCTGTTCCGTTCGGGATTGTCGGTGGCCGAGGCCGGGTGCCCGGCAGAAGGAGTTGGGCACAAAGGATGGCCTTTTACCAGGGGTAAGTAAAGTCAGCTCCCCAGGTGCCTGATGTCAGTTTGTAAAAGGCCTTTGGTTCTCCAAGAGAAGCCAGGCTTCCAGGTTGTGGCAGCTTGCATCTGGAGGAATTGCTTTTCTGTTCGGGATTGTATGTGGTCAAGGCCGGGTGCCCGGCAGAGGGAGTTGGGCACAAAAGATAACCTGTGTTCAGGGGTAAGTAAAGTCAGGTGCCCAGGTGCCTGATGTCAGTTTGTAGGAGGCCTTTGGCCCTCTACGGGAAGCCAGGCTTCCAACTTGTAGCAGCTTGCATCTGGAAGAAATCCTGTTCCGTTCGGGATTGTAGGTGGCCGAGGCCGGGTGCCTGGCAGGGGGAGTTGGGCACAAAGGATGGCCTGTTTCCAGGGGTAAGTAAAGTCAGCTGCCCACGTGCCTGATGTCCGTTTGTAGGAGGCCTTTGGCCCTCCAAGGGAAGCCAGCCTTCCAGCTTGTGGCAGCTTGCATCTGGAAGAAATCCTGTTCCGTTCGGAATTGTAGGTGGCCGAGGCCGGGTGCCCGGCAGAGGGTGTTGGGCACAAATGATGGCCTGCTTCCAGGGGTAAGTAAAGTCACCTAGCCAGATACCTGATGTCAGTTTGTAGGAGGCCCTTAAACTTCCAAGGGAAGCCGGGCTTCCAACTTGTGGCAGCTTGCATCTGGAAGAAATCCTGTTTTGTTCAAGATTGTCGGTGGCCGAGGCTGGATGCCCCGCAGAGGGATTTGGGCACAAATGATGGCCTGTTTCCAGGGGTTAATAAAGTCAGCTGCCCAGGTGCCTGATGTCAGTTTGTAGGAGGCCTTTGGCCCTCCAAGAGAAGCCAGGCTTCCAGCTTGTGGCAGGTTGCATCTGGAAGAAATCCTGTTCCGTTCGGGATTGTAGGTGGCTGAGGCCGGGTGCCCGGCAGAGGGAGTTGGGCACAAAGGATGGCCTGCTTCCAGGGGTAAGTAAAGTCACCTAGCCAGATACCTGATGTCAGTTTGTAGGAGGCCTTTAAGACTCCAAGGGAAGCCGGGCTTCCAACTTGTGGCAGCTTGCATCTGGAAGAAATCCTGTTCCGTTCGGGATTGTCGGTGGCCGAGGCCGGGTGTCCCGCAGAGGGAGTTGAGCACAAAGGATGGCCTGTTTCCAGGGGTAAGTAAAGTCACCTGCCCAGGTGCCCAATGTCAGTTTGTAGGAGGCCCTTCGCCCTCCAAGGGAAGCTGGGCTTCCAACTTGTGGCAGCTTGCATCTGGAAGAATTCTGTTCCGTTCGGGATTGTAGGTGGCCGAGGCCGGGTACCCGGCAGATGGAGTTGGGCACAAAGGATGGCCCGTTTCCAGGGGTAAGTATACTCACCTGCCCAAGTGCCTGATGTCAGTTTGTAGGAGGCCTTTGGCCCTCCACGGGAAGCCAGGATTCCAGCTTGTGGCAGCTTGCATCTGGAAGAAATCCTGTTCTGTTCAAGATTGTAGGTGTCTGAGGCCGGGTGCCGGGCAGAGGAAGTTGGGCACAAAAGATGGCCTGTTTCCAGGGGTAAGTAAAGTCACCTACCCAGATACCTGATGTCAGTTTGTAGGAGACCTTTGGCCCTCCAAGGGAAGCCGGGCTTCCAACTTGTGGCAGCTTGCATCTGGAAGAAATCCTGTTCCGTTCGGGATTGTCGGTGGCCGAGGCCGGGTGCCCGGCAGAGGGAGTTGGGCACAAAGGATGGCTTTTACCAGGGGTAAGTAAAGTCAGCTCTTTAGGTGCCTGATGTCAGTTTGTAAAAGGCCTTTGGTTCTCCAAGAGAAGCCAGGCTTCCAGGTTGTGGCAGCTTGCATCTGGAAGAAATCCTGTTCTGTTCGGGATTGTATGTGGTCGAGGCCGGGTGCCCGGCAGAGGGAGTTGGGCACAAAGGATGGCCTGTTTCCAGGGGTAAGTAAAGTCAGCTGCCCAGGTGCCCAATGTCAGTTTGTAGGAGGCCCTTCGCCCTCCAAGGGAAGCTGGGCTTCCAACTTGTGGCAGCTTGCATCTGGAAGAATCCTGTTCCGTTCGGGATTGTAGGTGGCCGAGGCCGGGTACCAGGCAGATGGAGTTAGGCACAAAGGATGGCCCGTTTCCAGGGGTAAGTATACTCACCTGCCCAAGTGCCTGATGTCAGTTTGTAGGAGGCCTTTGGCCCTCCACGGGAAGCCAGTCTTCCAGCTTGTGGCAGCTTGCATCTGGAAGAAATCCGGTTCTGTTCAAGATTGTAGGTGGCCGAGGCCAGGTGCCCGGCAGAGGGAGTTTGGCACAAAGGATGGCCTGTTTCCAGGGGTAAGTAAAGTCACCTGCCCAGGTGCCTGATGTCAGTTTGAAGGAGGCCTTTTGCCCTCCAAGGAAAGCCGGGCTTCCAACTTGTGGCAGCTTGCATCTGGAAGAAATCCTGTTCTGTTCGGGATTGTAGGTGGCCGAGGCCGGGTGCCCGGCAGAGGGTGTTGGGCACAATAATGGCCTGCTTCCAGGGGTAAGTAAATTCACCTGCCCAGATACCTGAGGTCAGTTTGTAGGAGGCCTTTAAGCCTCCAAGGGAAGCTGGGCTTCCAACTTGTGGCAGCTTGCATCTGGAAGAATCCTCTTCCATTCTGGATTGTAGGTGGCCGAGGCCGGGTGCCCGGCAGAGGGAGTTGGGCACAAAGGATGGCCTGTTTCCAGGGGTAAGTAAAGTCAGCTGCCCAGTTGCCTGATGTCAGTTTGTAGGAGACCTTTGGCTCTCCAAGGGAATCCAGTCTTCCTGTTTAAAGCAGTCTGCATCTGGAAGAAATCCTGTTCCGTTCGGGATTGTAGGTGGCCGAGGCCTGGTGCCCGGCAGAGGGGGTTACGCACAAAGGATTGCTTGCTTCCAGGGGAAAGTAAAGTCAGCTGCCCAGGTGCCTGATGTCAGTTTGTAGGAGGCCTTTGGCCCTCCAAGGGCAGCCACGCTTCCAGCTTGTGGCAGCTTGCATCTGGAAGAAATCCTGTTCCGTTCGGGATTGTAGGTGGCCGAGGCCGGGTGCCCGGCAGAGGGAGTTGGGCACAAAGGATGTCCTGTTTCGAGGGATAAGTAAAGTCAGCTGCCCACGTGACTAATGTCGGTTTGTAGGAGGCCTTTGGCTTTCCAAGGGGAGCCAGCCGTCCATCTTGTGGCAGCTTGCATCTGGAAGAGATCCTGTTCCGTTCGGGATTGTAGGTGGCCGAGGCCGGGTCCCCGGCAGAGGGAGTTTGGAACAAAGGATTGCTTGCTTCCAGGGGAAAGGAAAGTCAGCTGCCCAGGTGCCTGATGTCAGTTTGTAGGAGGCTTTTGGCACTCCAAGGGATTCCAGTCTTCCTGTTTAAAGCAGTCTGCATCTGGAAGACATCTTGTTCCGTTCGGGATTGTAGGTGGCCGAGGCCTGGTGCCTGGCAAACGGGGTTGCGCACAAAGGATTGCTTCCTTCCAGGGGCAAGTAAAGTAACCTACCCAGGTGCCTGATGTCAGTTTGTATGTGGCCTTTGGCCCTCCACGGGAAGCCAGGCTTCCAGCTTGTGGCAGCTTGCATCTGGAAGAAATCCTGTTCCGTTCGGGATTGTAGGTGGCCGCGGCCAGGTGCCCAGCAGAGGGAGTTTGGAACAAAGGATTGCTTGCTTCCAGGGGAAAGTAAAGTCAGCTGCCCAGGTGCCTGATGTCAGTTTGTAGGAGGCCTTTGGCTGTCTACGGGAAGCCAGGCTTCCAACTTGTAGCAGCTTGCATCTGGAAAAAATCCTGTCCTGTTCGGGATTGACGGTGGCCGAGGCCGGGTGCCCGGAAGAGGGAGTTGGGCACAAAGGATGGCCTGTTTCCAGGGGTAAGTAAAGTCAGCTGCCCAGGTGCCTGATGTCCGTTTGTAGGAGGCCTTTGGCCCTCCAAGGGAAGCCAGGCTTCCAACTTGTGGCAGCTTGCATCTGGAAGAAATCCTGTTCCGTTCAAGATTGTCGGTGGCCGAGGCTGGGTGCCCCGCAGAGGGATTTGGGCACAAATGATGGCCTGTTTCCAGGGGTTAATAAAGTCAGCTGCCCAGGTGCCTGATATCAGTTTGTAGGAGGCCTTTAACCCTCCAAGAGAAGCCAGGCTTCCAGCTTGTGGTAGCTTGCATCTGGAAGAAATCCTGTTCCGTTCATGATTGTAGGTGGCCGAGGCCGGGTGCCCGGCAGAGGGTGTTGGGCACAAAGGATGGCCGGCTTCCAGGGGTAAGTAAAGTCACCTAGCCAGATACCTGATGTCGGTTTGTAGGAGGCCTTTGGCCCTCCAAGGGATGCCGGGCTTCCAACTTGTGGCAGCTTGCATCTGGAAGAAATCCTGTTCCGTTCGGGATTGTCGGTGGCCGAGGCTGGGTGCCCGGCAGAGGGAGTTGGGCACAAAGGATGGCCTGTTTCCAGGGGTACGTAAAGTCAGCTGCCCAGGTGCCTGATGTCAGTTTGTAGGAGGCCCGTCGCCCTCCAAGGGAAACTGGGCTTCCAACTTGTGGCAGCTTGCATCTGGAAGAATCCTGTTCCGTTCGGCATTGTAGGTGGCCGAGGCCGGGTACCCGGCAGATGGAGTTGGGCACAAAGGATGGCCCGTTTTTAGGGGTAAGTATACTCACCTGCCCAAGTCCCCTGATGTCAGTTTGTAGGAGGCCTTTGGCCCTCCACGGGAAGCCAGGATTCCAGCTTGTGGCAGCTTGCATCTGGAAGAAATCCTGTTCTGTCCAAGATTGTAAGTGGCTGAGGCCGGGTGCCAGTCAGAGGGAGTTGGGCACAAAGGATGGCCTGATTCCAGGGGTAAGTAAAGTCACCTACCCAGATACCTGATGTCAGTTTGTAGGAGGCCTTTGGCCCTCTAAGGGAAGCCGGGCTTGCAGCTTGTGGCAGCTTGCATCTGGAAGAAATCCTGTTCCGTTCGGGATTGTCGGTGGCCGAGGGCCGGGTGCCTGGCAGAAGGAGTTGGGCACAAAGGATGGCCTTTTACCAGGGGTAAGTAAAGTCAGCTCCCCAGGTGCCTGATGTCAGTTTGTAAAAGGCCTTTGGTTCTCCAAGAGAAGCCAGGCTTCCAGGTTGTGGCAGCTTGCATCTGGAGGAATTGCTTTTCTGTTCGGGATTGTATGTGGTCAAGGCCGGGTGCCCGGCAGAGGGAGTTGGGCACAAAAGATAACCTGTGTTCAGGGGTAAGTAAAGTCAGGTGCCCAGGTGCCTGATGTCAGTTTGTAGGAGGCCTTTGGCCCTCTACGGGAAGCCAGGCTTCCAACTTGTAGCAGCTTGCATCTGGAAGAAATCCTGTTCCGTTCGGGATTGTAGGTGGCCGAGGCCGGGGTGCCTGGCAGGGGGAGTTGGGCACAAAGGATGGCCTGTTTCCAGGGGGTAAGTAAAGTCAGCTGCCCACGTGCCTGATGTCCGTTTGTAGGAGGCCTTTGGCCCTCCAAGGGAAGCCAGCCTTCCAGCTTGTGGCAGCTTGCATCTGGAAGAAATCCTGTTCCGTTCGGAATTGTAGGTGGCCGAGGCCGGGGTGCCCGGGCAGAGGGTGTTGGGCACAAATGATGGCCTGCTTCCAGGGGTAAGTAAAGTCACCTAGCCAGATACCTGATGTCAGTTTGTAGGAGGCCCTTAAACTTCCAAGGGAAGCCGGGCTTCCAACTTGTGGCAGCTTGCATCTGGAAGAAATCCTGTTCCGTTCGGGATTGTCGGTGGCCGAGGCCGGGTGTCCCGCAGAGGGAGTTGAGCACAAAGGATGGCCTGTTTCCAGGGGTAAGTAAAGTCAGCTGCCCAGGTGCCCAATGTCAGTTTGTAGGAGGCCCTTCGCCCTCCAAGGGAAGCTGGGCTTCCAACTTGTGGCAGCTTGCATCTGGAAGAATTCTGTTCCGTTCGGGATTGTAGGTGGCCGAGGCCGGGTACCCGGCAGATGGAGTTTGGGCACAAAGGATGGCCCGTTTCCAGGGGTAAGTATACTCACATGCCCAAGTGCCTGATGTCAGTTTGTAGGAGGCCTTTGGCCCTCCACGGGAAGCCAGGATTCCAGCTTGTGGCAGCTTGCATCTGGAAGAAATCCTGTTCTGTTCAAGATTGTAGGTGTCTGAGGCCGGGTGCCGGGGCAGAGGAAGTTCGGGCACAAAAGATGGCCTGTTTCCAGGGGTAAGTAAAAGTCACCTACCCAGATACCTGATGTCAGTTTGTAGGAGACCTTTGGCCCTCCAAGGGAAGCCGGGCTTCCAACTTGTGGCAGCTTGCATCTGGAAGAAATCCTGTTCCGTTCGGGATTGTCGGTGGCCGAGGCCGGGTGCCCGGCAGAGGGAGTTGGGCACAAAGGATGGCTTTTACCAGGGGTAAGTAAAGTCAGCTCTTTAGGTGCCTGATGTCAGTTTGTAAAAGGCCTTTGGTTCTCCAAGAGAAGCCAGGCTTCCAGGTTGTGGGCAGCTTGCATCTGGAAAAAATCCTGTTCTGTTCGGGATTGTATGTGGTCGAGGCCGGGTGCCCCGGCAGAGGGAGTTGGGCACAAAGGATGGCCTGTTTCCAGGGGTAAGTAAAGTCAGCTGCCCAGGTGCCCAATGTCAGTTTGTAGGAGGCCCTTCGCCCTCCAAGGGAAGCCAGGTTTCCAACTTGTGGCAGCTTGCATCTGGAAGAATCCTGTTCCGTTCGGGATTGTAGTGGCCGAGGCCGGGTACCAGGCAGGATGGAGTTAGGCACAAAGGATGGCCCGTTTCCAGGGGTAAGTATACTCACCTGCCCAAGTGCCTGATGTCAGTTTGTAGGAGGCCTTTGGCCCTCCACGGGAAGCCAGGATTCCAGCTTGTGGCAGCTTGCATCTGGAAGAAATCCGGTTCTGTTCAAGATTGTAGGTGGCTGAGGCCGGGTGCCGGGCAGAGGGAGTTGGGCACAAATGATGACCTGATTCCAGGGGTAAGTAAAGTCACCTACCCAGATAACTGATGTCAGTTTGTAGGAGGCCTTTGGCCCCCCAAGGGAAGCCGGGCTTCCAACTTGTGGCAGCTTGCATCTGGAAGAAATCCTGTTCCGTTCGGGATTGTCGGTGGCCGAGGCTGGGTGCCCGGCAGAGGGAGTTGGGCAAAAAGGATGGCCTGTTTCCAGGGGTAAGTAAAGTCAGCTGCCCAGGTGCCCAATGTCAGTTTGTAGGAGGCCCTTCGCCCTAAAAGGGAAGCCGGGCTTCCAACTTGTGGCAGCTTGCAACTGGAAGAAATCCTGTTCCGCTCGGGGATTGTCAGTGGCCGAGGCCGGGTGCCCGGCAGAGGGGAGTTGGGCACAAAGGATGGCCTTTTACCAGGGGTAAGTAAAGTCAGCTCCCCAGGTGCCTGATGTCAGTTTGTAAAAGGCCTTTGGTTCTCCGAGAGAAGCCAGGCTTCCAGGTTGTGGCACCTTGCATCTGGAAGAAATCCTGTTCTGTTCGGGATTGTATGTGGTCGAGGCCGGGGGTGCCCGGCAGAGGAGTTGGGCACAAAAGATAGCCTGTGTTCAGGGGTAAGTAAAGTCAGCTGCCCAGGTGCCTGATGTCAGTTGGGTCGGAGGCTATTGCCTTGCAAGGGAAGTTAGACTTCCAGCTTTTGGCAGCTTGCATCTGGAAGAAATGCTGTTCCGTTCGGGATTGTAGGTGGCCGAGGCCGGGTGCCCGGCAGAGGGAGTTGAGCACAAATGATGGCCTGTTTCCAGGGGTAAGTAAAGTCAGCTGCCCACGTGCCTGATGTCAGTTTGTATGAGGCCTTTGTCCCTCCAAGGGAAGCCAGACTTCCAACTTGTGGCCGCTTGCATCTGGAAGAAATCCTGTTCCGTTCAGGAATGTAGGTGGACGAGGCCGGGTGCCCGGCAGAGGTAGTTAGGCACAAAGGATTGCCTGTTTCCAGGGGTAAGAAAAGTCAGCTGCCCAGGTGCCTGATGTCAGTTTGTAGCAGGCCTTTGGCCCTCCAAGGGAAGCCAGCCTTCCAGCTTGTGGCAGCTTCCATCTCGTAGAAATCCTGTTCTGTTCGGGATTGTAGGTGGTCCGAGGCCAGGTGCCTGGCCGAGGGAGTTGGTCGCAATGGATGGCCTCTTTCCAGGGGGTAAGTAAAGTCAGCTCCCCAGTTGCCTGATGTGCGTTTGTAGGAGGCCTTTGGCCCCTCCAAGGGATGCCGGCCTTCCAACTTGTGGCAGCTTGCATCTGGAAGAAATCCTGTTCTGTTCGGGGACTGTCCGGTGTCCGAGGCCGGGTGCCCGGCAGAGGGACTTGGGCACAAAGGATGGCCTGTTTCCAGGGGTAAGTAAAATCAGCTGCCCAGGTGCCTGATGTCAGTTTGTAGGAGGCCTTTGTCCCTCCAAGGGAAGCCAGCCTTCCAACTTGTGGCAGCTTGCATCTGGAAGAAATCCCGTTCGGTTTCAGCAATGTAGGTGGCTGAGGCCGGGTGCCTGGAAGAGGGAGTTGGGCACAAAGGATGGCCTGTTTCCAGGAGTTAGTTAAAGTCAGCTGCCCAGGTGCCTGATGTCAGTTTGTAGTAGGCCTTTGGCTTTCCACGGGAAGCCAGGCTTCCAACTTGCGGCAGCTTGCATCTGGAAGAAATCCTGTTCCGTTCGGGGACTGTAGGTGGCCGAGGCCGGTGCCCGGCAGAGGGTTTTGGGCATATAATGGCCTGCATCCAGGGGTAAGTAAAGTCACCTACCCAGATACCTGAGGTCAGTTTGTAGGAGGCCTTTAAGCCTCCAAGGAAAGCCGGGCTTCTAACATGTGGCAGCTTGCATCTGGAAGATATCCTGTTCCGTTCAAGATTGTAGGTGGCCGAGGCCGGGTGCCCTGCAGAGGGAGTTAGGCACAAAGAATGGCCTGTTTCCAGGGGTAAGTAAAGTCAGCTGCCCAGGTGCCTGATGTCAGTTTGTAGGAGGCCTTTGGCCCTCCAAGGGATTCCAGTCTTCCTGTTTAAAGCAGTCTGCATCTGGAAGAAATCTTGTTCCGTTCGGGATTGTAGGTGGCTGAGGGCCTGGTGCCTGGCAGAGGGTGGTTACGCACAAAGGATTGCTTGCTTCCAGGGGTAAGTAAAGTAACCTACCCAGGTGCCTGATGTCAGTTTGTAGGAGGCCTTGGGCCCTCCACGGGAAGCCAGGCTTCCAGCTTGTGGCACCTTGCATCTGGAAGAAATCCTGTTCCGTTCGGGATTGTAGGTGGCGGAGGCGGGTGCCCGGCAGAGGGTGTTGGGCACAAATGATGGCCTGCTTCCAGGGGTAAGTAAAGTCACTTACTCAGATACCTGATGTCAGTTTGTAGGAGGCCTTTAAGTCTCCAAGGGAAGCCGGGCTTCCAACTTGTGGCAGCTTGCATCTGGAAGAAATCCTGTTCCGTTCAAGATTGTCGACGGCCGAGGCCGGGTGCCCCGCAGAGGGAGTTGGGCACAAATGATGGCCTGTTTCCAGGGGTAAATAAAGTCAGCTGCCAGGTGCCTGATGTCTGTTTGTAGGAGGCCTTTGGCCCTCCAAGGGAAGCCAGGCTTCCAGTTTGTGGCAGCTTGCATCTGGAAGAAATCCTGTTCCGTTCGGGATTGTAGGTGGCCGGAGCTGGGTGCCCGGCGGAGGGAGTTGGACACAAATGATGGGCTGTTTCCAGGGGTAAGTAAAGTCAGCTGCCCAGGTGCCTGATGTCAGTTTGTAGGAGGCCTTTGGCCTTCCAAGGGAAGCTTGCCTTCCAGTTTGTGGCAGCTTGCATCTGGAAGAAATCCTGTTCCGTTCGGGATTGTAGGTGGCCGAGGCCAGGTGCCCAGCAGAGGAAGTTGGGCACAAATAATGGCCTTTTCATGAGGAAAGTAAAGTCAGCATCCCAGGTGCCTGATGTCAGTTTGTAGGAGGCCTTTGGCCCTCCATGGGAAGCCAGGCTTCCTGCTTGTGGCAGCTTGCATCTGGAAGAAATGCTGTTCCGTTCGGGATTGTAGGTGGCCGAGGCCTGGTGCCCGGCAGAGGGAGTTGGGCACAAAGGATGGGCTGTTTCCAGGGGTAAGTAAGGTCAGCTGCCCAGGTGCCTGATGTCAGTTTGTAGGAGGCTTTGGCCCTCCATGGGAAGCCAGGTTTCCTGCTTGTGGCAGCTTGCATCTGGAAGAAATCCTGTTCCGTTCGGGATTGTAGGTGGCTGAGGCCTGGTGCCCTGGCAGAGGGAGTTGGGCACAAAGGATGGCCTGTTTCCAGGGGTAAGTAAAGTCAGCTGCCCAGGTGCCTGATGTCAGTTTGTAGGAGGCCTTTGGCCCTCCAAGTGAAGCCACGTTTCCAGCTTGTGGCAGCTTGCATCTGGAAGAACTCCTGTTCCGTTCGGGATTGTAGGTGGCCGAAGCTGTGGGACCGGCAGAGAGAGTTGGGCACAAAGGATGGCCTGTTTCCAGGGGTAAGGAAAGTCAGCTGCCCAGGTGCCTGATGTCAGTTTGTAGGAGGCCTTTGGCCCTCCAGTGAAGCCACGTTTCCAGCTTGTGGGCAGCTTGCATCTGGAAGAAATCCTGTTCCGTTCGGGATTGTAGGTGGCCGAGGCCAGGTTCCCAGCAGAGGGAGGGAGGCACAAATGATGGCCTGTTTCATGAGGAAAGTAAAGTCAGCTGCCCAAGTGCCTGATGTCAGTTTGTAGGAGGCCTTTGGTCCTCCATGGGAAGCCAGGCTTCCAGCTAGTGGTAGCTTGCATCGGGAAGAAATCCTGTTCCTTTCGGGATTGTAGGTGGCCGCGTCCAGGTGCCCGGCAGAGGAGAGTTGGGCACAAAGGATGGCCTGTTTCCAGGGGTAAGTAAAGTCAGCTGCCCACGTGCCTGATGTCAGTTTTGTGGGAGGCCTTTGGCCCTCCAATTGAAGCCACGTTTTCCAGCTTGTGGCAGCTTGCATCTGGAAGATCTCCTGTTCCTTTCGGGATTGTAGGTGGCCGAAGCTGTGGGCCCGGCAGAGGGAGTTGGGCACAAAGGATGGGCTGTTTCCAGGGGTAAGTAAAGTCAGCTGCCCAGGTGCCTGATGTCAGTTTGTAGGAGGCCTTTGGCCCTCCAAGGGAAGCTAGTCTTTATGTTCAAGCAGCTTGCATCTGGAAGAAATCCTGTTCCGTTCGGGATTGTAGGTGGCCGGAGCTGGGTGCCCAGCTGAGGGAGTTGGGCACAAATGA
>NW_027094483.1:0-91366 GCF_029207755.1 Chamaea fasciata
GACCCCCCCCCCCCCCCGAGCTGTTTCGGTCTCATCGACGCCCTCCTGAAGCCCAAGGGGGGGTGGGCGCTGGGCCCCCCCCGCTGCCCCCTCCCCCTGCCACCCCCGCGACGCCCTGCAGGTGAGGGACCCCCAAAAACCCCTCCCCAGACCCCAAATTCACCCCTGGGACCCCAAAAAACCCCCAAAACCTCTCCCCGGACCCCAAATTCACCCCTGAGGCCCCAAAAAACCCCCAAACCCCTCCCCATGAACCCCAAATCCACCCCTGGGACCCCCCAAAACCTCCCCAGGACCCCAGATCCACCCCGGGACCCCCAAATCCATCCCTTGGACCCCCAAAAACCCCCAAATCCATCCCTGGGACCCCCCAAAACCTCCCTTCAAACCCCAAATTCACCCCTCGGACCTCCAGAATCCTTCCACAGGACCCCTCAGGGGTCGTTCCCCACGAAAAAGTGCGGGAAACGTGAGGGGAGAAAAAGGGCGGAAAACGTGAGGGGAGAAAAAGGGCGGGATCAAGTGGAGGGGATCAATGGAATTTTGGGGGGGGTCAGCGACGCTGAGGAAGGATCAATGGAATATTGGGGGGGCATCAATGACATTGGGGGGGTCAGTGACACTCGGGTGGGGATCAATGATGCTGTGGGGGGGTCGATATCAGCTCGAGGGGCGGCCATGGGTTTTTGGGGGGCCGCAACGCAGGCATCCGTGCTGGGTTTGGAGCGGGGGGGCCCCTTCAACCTCTGGGGGGGCCCTGGCTGTCCCCTAGGTGTCCCTGGGGATGCCCTGGAGTCCCTGGGGGTGCCCTGGCTGTCCCTGGGGGTCCCTGGCTGTCCCCTAGGTGTCCCTGGGGTGCCCTGGCTTTCCCTGGGGTGCCCTGGCTGTCCCCTAGGTGTCCTTGGGGTGCCTTGCTGTCCCCAAGGCGTCCCTGGGGTGCCCTGGCTGTCCCCTAGGTGTCCCTGGGGGTGCCCTGGCTGTCCCTTAGATGTCCCTGGGGGTGCCCTGGCTCTCCTTGGGGTGCCCTGCCTGTCCCCTAGGTGTCCCTGGGGGTGCCCTGCCTGTCCCCGAGGTGTCCCTGGGGGTGCCCTGGCTGTCCTTGGGGTGCTCTGGCTGTCCCCTAGGTGTCCCTGGAGTGCCCTGACTGTCCCCTAGGTGTCCCTGGGGGTTCCCTGGCTGTCCCCTAGTTGTCCCTGGGGGAGCCCTGGCTGACCCTAGGGTGCCCTGCCTGTCCCCTAGGTGTCCCTGGGAGTGCCCTGGCTGTCACCTAGGTGTCCCTGGGGGTCCCTGGCTGTCCCCTAGTTGTCCCTGGGGGAGCCCTGGCTGTCCCAAGGGTGCCCTCCCTGTCCCCTAGGTGTCCCTGGGAGTGCCCTGGCTGTCCCCTAGGTGTCCCTGGGGGTGCCCTGGGTGTCCCTGTGGGTGCCCTGGCTGTCCCCTAGGTGTCCCTGGGGTCCCCTGGGTGTCCCCGGGGGTGCCCTGTCTGTTCCTGTGGTGCCCTGGCTGTCTTCTTGGTGTCCCTGGGGGGCCCTGGCTGTCCCCTAGGTGTCCCTGGGGTTCCCTGGCTGTCCCTGGGGTGCCCAGGCTTTCCTATAGGTGTCCCTGGGGGTGCCCTGGCTGTCCCCTAGGTGTCCCAGGGCTGCCCTGGCTGTCCCATAGGTGTCCCTGGGGGTGCCCTGGCTGTTCCTTAGGGGTCCCTGGGGGTGCCCTGGCTATCCCTTAGGTGTCCCTGGGGGTTCCCTGGCTATCTTTGGGGTGCCGTGGCTGCCTCTGGGGTGCCCTTGATGTCCCCTAGGTGTCCCTGGGGTGCCCTGAGTGTCCCTGTGGGTGCCCTGGCTGTCCCCTAGGTGTCCCTGGGGTGCCCTGGCTGTCCTTTAGGTGTCCCTGGGGGTGCCCTGGCTGTCCCCTAGGTGTCCCTGCCTCGCTCGTATCCTCGACTCCGCCTCCGGCGCCATGGTGACACCCCTCCCAGTCTGGACCAGTGTGGCCACACCCCCTCCCCTGGGGCCATTAGACCCATCCCAGTACAGACCAGTAAGGCACCGTGTGCCCACCATCGACCCCCACACGCCTGCCAGTTCGTCCCAGTCCACTCCGCGTCCATCCCAGTTCTCTCTGATCACCCTCCCAGTGCTCCCAGTCCATCCCAGTCCCGCAGGTGCTGGTGCTTGTGGCTTGATGAGCTGGTGCCTGTCCGCAACGTGGAGCGGGTCAAATGAGGCCTCAGGGGGAGGGGGGGGCGGATTTTGGGGGGTCCTGGGGGTCCCGAGTTGTCCTGGAGGGGTTTGGGGGGTCTGCGGGGAGTCTCAAGGGGCTGCTGTGGGTGTTTTTCGGGGATCTTCGGGAGGTTTGGGCGGCCCATTTGAGGCATCAAAGGAACCTGAGGAGGGTTTTGCGGGCTCCTGGAGGTCGGGGGGGCCCTGGGGGTGGTTTGGGGGGCACTGGGGGGTTCCAGCCCGTGACCCCCCCCCGTTTTTGACCCCCCCCCCCCCCCCGAGCTGTTTCGGTCTCATCGACGCCCTCCTGAAGCCCAAGGGGGGGTGGGCGCTGGGCCCCCCCCGCTGCCCCCTCCCCCTGCCACCCCCGCGACGCCCTGCAGGTGAGGGACCCCCAAAAAACCCCCAAAACCTCTACCCGGACCCCAAATTCACCCCTGAGGCCCCAAAAAACCCCCAAACCCCTCCCCATGAACCCCAAATCCACCCCTGGGACCCCCCAAAACCTCCCCAGGACCCCAGATCCACCCCGGGACCCCCAAATCCATCCCTTGGACCCCCAAAAACCCCCAAATCCATCCCTGGGACCCCCCAAAACCTCCCTTCAAACCCCAAATTCACCCCTCGGACCTCCAGAATCCTTCCACAGGACCCCTCAGGGGTCGTTCCCCACGAAAAAGTGCGGGAAACGTGAGGGGAGAAAAAGGGCGGGAAACGTGAGGGGAGAAAAAGGGCGGGATCAAGTGGAGGGGATCAATGGAATTTTGGGGGGGGTCAGCGACGCTGAGGAAGGATCAATGGAATATTGGGGGGGCATCAATGACATTGGGGGGGTCAGTGACACTCGGGTGGGGATCAATGATGCTGTGGGGGGGTCGATATCAGCTCGAGGGGCGGCCATGGGTTTTTGGGGGGCCGCAACGCAGGCATCCGTGCTGGGTTTGGAGCGGGGGGGCCCCTTCAGCCTCTGGGGGGGCCCTGGCTGTCCCCTGGCTGTACCTGGGGGTGCCCTGGCTGTCCCCTAGGTGTCCCTGGGGATGCCCTGGAGTCCCTGGGGGTGCCCTGGCTGTCCCTGGGGGTCCCTGGCTGTCCCCTAGGTGTCCCTGGGGTGCCCTGGCTTTCACTGGGGTGCCCTGGCTGTCCCCTAGGTGTCCTTGGGGTGCCTTGCTGTCCCCAAGGCGTCCCTGGGGTGCCCTGGCTGTCCCCTAGGTGTCCCTGAGGGTGCCCTGGGTGTCCCTGGGGGTCCCTGGCTGTCCCATAGGTGTCCCTAGGGGTGCCTTGTCTGTCCCTGGGGGGGCCCTGGGTGTACCCTGGTGTCCCTGGGAGGGCCCTGGCTGTCCCTGGTGTGCCCTAGCTGTCCCCTACGTGTCCCTGGGGGTGCCCTGGGTGTCCCTGAGGTGCTCTAGGGGTGCCCCGGCTGTCCCTGGGGGTGCCAAGGCTGTCCCCTAGGGGTCCCTGGGGGTACCCTGGCTGTCCCTGGGGTGCCCTGGCTGTCCCCTAGGTGTCCCTGGGGTGCCGTGGCTGTCCCCTTGGTGTCCCTGGGGGTGCCCTGGCTGTCCCATAGGTGTCCCTGGAGGTGCCCTGGATGTCCCCTTGGTGTCCCTGGGGGTGCCCTGGGTGTCCCTGGGGTGCCCTGCCTTTCCCCGAGGTGTCCCTGGGGGTGCCCTGGCTGTCCTTGGGGTGCTCTGGCTGTCCCCTAGGTGTCCCTGGAGTGCCCTGACTGTCCCCTAGGTGTCCCTGGGGGTTCCCTGGCTGTCCCCTAGTTGTCCCTGGGGGAGCCCTGGCTGTCCCAAGGGTGCCCTGCCTGTCCCCTAGGTGTCCCTGGGGGTGCCCTGGCTGTCCCTGGTGTGCCCTAGCTGTCCCCTACGTGTCCCTGGGGGTGCCCTGGGTGTCCCTGAGGTGCTCTAGGGGTGCCCCGGCTGTCCCTGGGGGTGCCCAGGCTGTCCCCTAGGGGTCCCTGGGGGTACCCTGGCTGTCCCTGGGGTGCCCTGGCTGTCCCCTAGGTGTCCCTGGGGTGCCGTGGCTGTCCCCTTGGTGTCCCTGGGGGTGACCTCCCTGTCCCCTAGGTGTCCCTGGAGGTGCCCTGGCTGTCCCATAGGTGTCCCTGGAGGTGCCCTGGATGTCCCCTTGGTGTCCCTGGGGGTGCCCTGGGTGTCCCTGGGGTGCCCTGGCTGTCCCCTAGGTGTCCCCGGGGATGCCCTGGCTATCCCTGGGGGCGCCCTGGCTGTCCCTGGGGTGCCCTAGCTGTCCCCTAGGTGTCCCTGGGGGTGCCCTGGCTGTCCCCTTGGTGTCCCTGGGGTACCCTGGCTGTCCCTTATGTGTCCCTGGGGGTGCCCAGGGTGTCCCTGGGGTGCCTTGCTGTCCCCTAGGTGTCCCTGGGGGTGCCCTGCCTTTCCCCGAGGTGTCCCTGGGGGTGCCCTGGCAGTCCTTGGGGTGCTCTGGCTGTCCCCTAGGTGTCCCTGGAGTGCCCTGACTGTCCACTAGGTGTCCCTGGGGGTCCCTGGCTGTCCCGTAGTTGTCCCTGGGGGAGCCCTGGCTGTCCCAAGGGTGCCCTGCCTGTCCCCTAGGTGTCCCTGGGAGTGCCCTGGCTGTCCCCTAGGTGTCCCTGGGGGTTCCCTGGGTGTCCCTCTGGGTGCCCTGGCTGTCCCCTAGGTGTCCCTGGGGGTGCCCTGCCTTTCCCCGAGGTGTCCCTGGGGGTGCCCTGGCAGTCCTTGGGGTGCTCTGGCTGTCCCCTAGGTGTCCCTGGAGTGCCCTGACTGTCCACTAGGTGTCCCTGGGGGTCCCTGGCTGTCCCGTAGTTGTCCCTGGGGGAGCCCTGGCTGTCCCAAGGGTGCCCTGCCTGTCCCCTAGGTGTCCCTGGGAGTGCCCTGGCTGTCCCCTAGGTGTCCCTGGGGGTGCCCTGGGTGTCCCTCTGGGTGCCCTGGCTGTCCCCTAGGTGTCCCTGGGGTCCCCTGGGTGTCCCCGGGGGTGCCCTGGCTGTTCCTGTGGTGCCCTGGCTGTCTTCTAGGTGTCCCTGGGGGGCCCTGGCTGTCCCCTAGGTGTCCCTGGGGTTCCCTGGCTGTCCCTGGGGTGCCCAGGCTTTCCTATAGGTGTCCCTGGGGGTGCCCTGGCTGTCCCCTAGGTGTCCCAGGGCTGCCCTGGCTGTCCCATAGGTGTCCCTGGGGGTGCCCTGGCTGTTCCTTAGGTGTCCCTGGGGGTGCCCTGGCTGTCCCTTAGGTGTCCCTGGGGGTTCCCTGGCTATCTGTGGGGTGCCGTGGCTGCCTCTGGGGTGCCCTTGATGTCCCCTAGGTGTCCCTGGGGTGCCCTGAGTGTCCCTGTGGGTGCCCTGGCTGTCCCCTAGGTGTCCCTGGGGTGCCCTGGCTGTCCTTTAGGTGTCCCTGGGGGTGCCCTGGCTGTCCCCTAGGTGTCCCTGCCTCGCTCGTATCCTCGACTCCGCCTCCGGCGCCATGGTGACACCCCTCCCAGTCTGGACCGGTGTGGCCACACCCCCTCCCCTGGGGCCATTAGACCCATCCCAGTACAGACCAGTAAGGCACCGTGTGCCCACCATGGACCCCCACACGCCTGCCAGTTCGTCCCAGTCCACTCCCCGTCCATCCCAGTTCTCTCTGATCACCCTCCCAGTGCTCCCAGTCCATCCCAGTCCCGCAGGTGCTGGTGCTTGTGGCTTGATGAGCTGGTGCCTGTCCGCAACGTGGAGCGGGTCAAATGAGGCCTCAGGGGGAGGGGGGAGCGGATTTTGGGGGGTCCTGGGGGTCCCGAGTTGTCCTGGAGGGGTTTGGGGGGTCTGCGGGGAGTCTCAAGGGGCTGCTGTGGGTGTTTTTCGGGGATCTTCGGGAGGTTTGGGCGGCCCATTTGAGGCATCAAAGGAACCTGAGGAGGGTTTTGCGGGCTCCTGGAGGTCGGGGGGGCTCTGGGGGTGGTTTGGGGGGCACTGGGGGGTTCCAGCCCGTGACCCCCCCCCGTTTTTGACCCCCCCCCCCCCCGAGCTGTTTCGGTCTCATCGACGCCCTCCTGAAGCCCAAGGGGGGGTGGGCGCTGGGCCCCCCCCGCTGCCCCCTCCCCCTGCCACCCCCGCGACGCCCTGCAGGTGAGGGACCCCCAAAAACCCCTCCCCAGACCCCAAATTCACCCCTGGGACCCCAAAAAACCCCCAAAACCTCTCCCCGGACCCCAAATTCACCCCTGAGGCCCCAAAAAACCCCCAAACCCCTCCCCATGAACCCCAAATCCACCCCTGGGACCCCCCAAAACCTCCCCAGGACCCCAGATCCACCCCGGGACCCCCAAATGCATCCCTTGGACCCCCAAAAACCCCCAAATCCATCCCTGGGACCCCCCAAAACCTCCCTTCAAACCCCAAATTCACCCCTCGGACCTCCAGAATCCTTCCACAGGACCCCTCAGGGGTCGTTCCCCACGAAAAAGTGCGGGAAACGTGAGGGGAGAAAAAGGGCGGGAAACGTGAGGGGAGAAAAAGGGCGGGATCAAGTGGAGGGGATCAATGGAATTTTGGGGGGGGTCAGCGACGCTGAGGAAGGATCAATGGAATATTGGGGGGGCATCAATGACATTGGGGGGGTCAGTGACACTCGGGTGGGGATCAATGATGCTGTGGGGGGGTCGATATCAGCTCGAGGGGCGGCCATGGGTTTTTGGGGGGCCGCAACGCAGGCATCCGTGCTGGGTTTGGAGCGGGGGGGCCCCTTCAACCTCTGGGGGGGCCCTGGCTGTCCCCTGGCTGTACCTGGGGGTGCCCTGGCTGTCCCCTAGGTGTCCCTGGGGATGCCCTGGAGTCCCTGGGGGTGCCCTGGCTGTCCCTGGGGGTCCCTGGCTGTCCCCTAGGTGTCCCTGGGGTGCCCTGGCTTTCCCTGGGGTGCCCTGGCTGTCCCCTAGGTGTCCTTGGGGTGCCTTGCTGTCCCCAAGGCGTCCCTGGGGTGCCCTGGCTGTCCCCTAGGTGTCCCTGGGGGTGCCCTGGCTGTCCCTGGGGGTCCCTGGCTGTCCCATAGGTGTCCCTAGGGGTGCCTTGTCTGTCCCTGGGGGGGCCCTGGGTGTACCCTGGTGTCCCTGGGAGGGCCCTGGCTATCCCCTAAGTGTCCCTGGGGGTGCTCTGGTGTCCCTGGGGATGCCCTGGCTGTCCCCTAGCTGTCCCTGGGGGTGCCCTGGGTGTCCCTGGGGCGCCCTGGCTGTCCCCTAGGTGTCCCTGGGGTGCCGTGGCTGTCCCCTTGGTGTCCCTGGGGGTGACCTCCCTGTCCCCTAGGTGTCCCTGGAGGTGCCCTGGCTGTCCCCTTGGTGTCCCTGGGGGTGCCCTGGCTGTCCCATAGGTGTCCCTGGGGGTGCCCTGGCTGTCCCTGTTGTGCCCTAGCTGTCCCCTAGGGGTCCCTGGGGGTACCCTGGCTCTCTCTGGGGTGCCCTGGCTGTCCCCTACGTGTCCCTGGGGTACCGTGGCTGTCCCCTTGGTGTCCCTGGGGGTGACCTCCCTGTCCCCTAGGTGTCCCTGGAGGTGCCCTGGCTGTCCCCTTGGTGTCCCTGGGGGTGCCCTTGGTGTCCCTGGGGTGCCCTGGCTGTCCCCTAGGTGTCCCCGGGGATGCCCTGGCTATCCCTGGGGGGCCCCTGGCTGTCCCTGGGGTGCCCTAGCTGTCCCCTAGGTGTCCCTGGGAGTGCCCTGGCTGTCCCCTAGGTGTCCCTGGGGGTGCCCTGGGTGTCCCTCTGGGTCCCCTGGCTGTCCCCTAGGTGTCCCTGGGGTCCCCTGGGTGTCCCCGGGGGTGCCCTGGCTGTTCCTGTGGTGCCCTGGCTGTCTTCTAGGTGTCCCTGGGGGGCCCTGGCTGTCCCCTCGGTGTCCCTGGGGGTGCCCTGGGTGTCCCCTAGGTGTCCCTGGGGGTGCCCTGGGTGTCCCTGGGGTGCCCTGGGGGTGCCCTGGCTGTCCCGTAGGTGTCCCAGGGCTGCCCTGGCTGTCCCATAGGTGTCCCTGGGGGTGCCCTGGCTGTCCCTTAGGTGTCCCTGGGGGTTCCCTGGCTATCTCTGGGGTGCCGTGGCTGCCTCTGGGGTGCCCTTGATGTCCCCTAGGTGTCCCTGGGGGTGCCCTGGCTGTCCTCTAGGTGTCCCTGGAGTGCCCTGGCTGTCCCCTAGGTGTCCCTTGGGGTCCACGGGCTGTCCACTGGTTGTCCCTTGGGGGGACCTGACTGTCCCTGGGATGCCCTGGCTGTCCCTTAGGTGTCCCTTGGGGTCCACGGGCTGTCCACTAGGTGTCCCTTGGGGGGACCTGACTGTCCCTTAGTTGTCCCTGGGGTGCCCTGGCTGTCTCTTAGGTGTCCCTGGGGGTGCCCTGGCTGTCCCCTAGGTGTCCCAGGGCTGCCCTGGCTGTCTTTTAGGTGTCCCTGGGGGTGCCCTGACTGTCCCCTAGGGGTACCTTGTCTGTCCCTGGGGGGGCCCTGGCTGTCTTCCTAGGTGTCCCTGGGGGTGCCCTGGCTGTCCCCTAGGGGTACCTTGTCTGTCCCTGGGGGGGCCCTGGCTGTCTTCCTAGGTGTCCCTGGGGTCCCCTGGGTGTCCCCGGGGGTGCCCTGTCTGTTCCTGTGGTGCCCTGGCTGTCTTCTAGGTGTCCCTGGGGGGCCCTGGCTGTCCCCTAGGTGTCCCTGGGGGTGCCCTGGCTGTCCCTTAGGTGTCCCTGGGGGTTCCCTGGCTATCTGTGGGGTGCCGTGGCTGCCTCTGGGGTGCCCTTGATGTCCCCTAGGTGTCCCTGGGGTGCCCTGAGTGTCCCTGTGGGTGCCCTGGCTGTCCCCTAGGTGTCCCTGGGGGTGCCCTGGCTGTCCCCTAGGTGTCCCTGCCTCGCTCGTATCCTCGACTCCGCCTCCGGCGCCATGGTGACACCCCTCCCAGTCTGGACCGGTGTGGCCACACCCCCTCCCCTGGGGCCATTAGACCCATCCCAGTACAGACCAGTAAGGCACCGTGTGCCCACCATGGACCCCCACACGCCTGCCAGTTCGTCCCAGTCCACTCCCCGTCCATCCCAGTTCTCTCTGATCACCCTCCCAGTGCTCCCAGTCCATCCCAGTCCCGCAGGTGCTGGTGCTTGTGGCTTGATGAGCTGGTGCCTGTCCGCAACGTGGAGCGGGTCAAATGAGGCCTCAGGGGGAGGGGGGGGCGGATTTTGGGGGGTCCTGGGGGTCCCGAGTTGTCCTGGAGGGGTTTGGGGGGTCTGCGGGGAGTCTCAAGGGGCTGCTGTGGGTGTTTTTCGGGGATCTTCGGGAGGTTTGGGCGGCCCATTTGAGGCATCAAAGGAACCTGAGGAGGGTTTTGCGGGCTCCTGGAGGTCGGGGGGGCCCTGGGGGTGGTTTGGGGGGCACTGGGGGGTTCCAGCCCGTGACCCCCACCCGTTTTTGACCCCCCCCCCCCCCCGAGCTGTTTCGGTCTCATCGACGCCCTCCTGAAGCCCAAGGGGGGGTGGGCGCTGGGCCCCCCCCGCTGCCCCCTCCCCCTGCCACCCCCGCGACGCCCTGCAGGTGAGGGACCCCCAAAAACCCCTCCCCAGACCCCAAATTCACCCCTGGGACCCCAAAAAACCCCCAAAACCTCTCCCCGGACCCCAAATTCACCCCTGAGGCCCCAAAAAACCCCCAAACCCCTCCCCATGAACCCCAAATCCACCCCTGGGACCCCCCAAAACCTCCCCAGGACCCCAGATCCACCCCGGGACCCCCAAATCCATCCCTTGGACCCCCAAAAACCCCCAAATCCATCCCTGGGACCCCCCAAAACCTCCCTTCAAACCCCAAATTCACCCCTCGGACCTCCAGAATCCTTCCACAGGACCCCTCAGGGGTCGTTCCCCACGAAAAAGTGCGGGAAACGTGAGGGGAGAAAAAGGGCGGGAAACGTGAGGGGAGAAAAAGGGCGGGATCAAGTGGAGGGGATCAATGGAATTTTGGGGGGGGTCAGCGACGCTGAGGAAGGATCAATGGAATATTGGGGGGGCATCAATGATATTGGGGGGGTCAGTGACACTCGGGTGGGGATTAATGATGCTGTGGGGGGGTCGATATCAGCTCGAGGGGCGGCCATGGGTTTTTGGGGGGCCGCAACGCAGGCATCCGTGCTGGGTTTGGAGCGGGGGGGCCCCTTCAACCTCTGGGGGGGCCCTGGCTGTCCCCTGGCTGTACCTGGGGGTGCCCTGGCTGTCCCCTAGGTGTCCCTGGGGATGCCCTGGAGTCCCTGGGGGTGCCCTGGCTGTCCCTGGGGGTCCCTGGCTGTCCCCTAGGTGTCCCTGGGGTGCCCTGGCTTTCCCTGGGGTGCCCTGGCTGTCCCCTAGGTGTCCTTGGGGTGCCTTGCTGTCCCCAAGGCGTCCCTGGGGTGCCCTGGCTGTCCCCTAGGTGTCCCTGGGGGTGCCCTGGCTGTCCCTGGGGGTCCCTGGCTGTCCCCTAGGTGTCCCTAGGGGTGCCTTGTCTGTCCCTGGGGGGGCCCTGGGTGTACCCTGGTGTCCCTGGGAGGGCCCTGGCTGTCCCCTAAGTGTCCCTGGGGGTGCTCTGGTGTCCCTGGGGATGCCCTGGCTGTCCCCTAGCTGTCCCTGGGGGTGCCCTGGGTGTCGCTTGGGTTCCCTGGCCGTCCCCTAGGTGTCCCTGGGGGTGCCCTGGCTGTCCCTGGTGTGCCCTGGCTGTCCCCTACGTGTCCCTGGGGGTGCCCTGGGTTTCCCGGGGTGCCCTGGCTGTCGCCTAGGTGTCCCTGGCGTGCCCTGGCTGTCCCTGGTGTGCCCTGGCTGTCTCCTACGTGTCCCTGGGGGTGCCCTGGGTGTCCCTGGGGTGCCCTAGGAGTGCCCCGGCTGTCCCTGGGGGTGCCCAGGCTGTCCCCTAGGTGTCCCTGGGGGTACCCTGGCTGTCCCCTATGTGTCCCTGGGGTGCCCTGGCTGTCCCTGGGGTGCTGTGGCTGTCCCCTAGGTGTCCCTGGGGGTGCCCTGGCTGTCCCTGGGGTGCCCTGGCTGTCCCCTATGTGTCCCTGGGGGTGCCCTGACATTCCCTGGGGTGCCCTGGCTGTGCCCTAGGTGTCCCTGGATGTGCCCTGGCTATCCCCTTGGTGTCCCTGGCGGTGCCCTGGCTTTCCCCTAGGTGTCCCTAGGGTGCCCAGGCTGTCCCCTATCTGTCCCTGGGGGTGCCCTGGCTGTCCCCTAGGTGTCCCTGGGAGTGCCCTGGCTGTCCCTAGTGTGCCCTGGCTGTCCCCTATGTGTCCCTGGGGTGCCCTGGCTGTCCCTGGGGTGCCCTGGCTGTCCCCTAGGTGTCCCTGGGGTGCCGTGGCTGTCCCCTATGTGGCCCTGGGGGTTCCCTGGCTGTCCCCTAGGTGTCCCTGGAGGTGCCCTGGCTGTCCCCTTGGTGTCCCTGGGGGTGCCCTGGCATTCCCTGGGGTGCCCTGGCTGTCCCCTTGGTGTCCCTGGGGGTGCCCTGGCTGTCCTTGGGGTCCTCTGGCTGTCCCCTAGGTGTCCCTGGGGGTGCCCTGACATTCCCTGGGGTGCCCTGGCTGTGCCCTAGGTGTCCCTGGATGTGCCCTGGCTATCCCCTTGGTGTCCCTGGCGGTGCCCTGGCTTTCCCCTAGGTGTCCCTAGGGTGCCCAGGCTGTCCCCTATCTGTCCCTGGGAGTGCCCTGGGTGTCCCTGGGGTGCCCTGGCTGTCCCCTAGGTGTCCCTGGGGGTGCCCTGGCTGTCCCTGGTGTGCCCTGGCTGTCCCCTACGTGTCCCTGGGGGTACCCTGGGTGTCCCTGGGGTGCCCTAGGGGTGCCCCGGCTGTCCCTGGGGTTGCCCAGGTTGTCCCCTAGGTGTCCATGGGGGTACCCTGGCTGTCCCCTATGTGTCCCTGGGGGCGCCCTGGCTATCCCTGTGGTGCCCTGGCTGTCCCCTAGGTGTCCCTGGGGTGCCGTGGCAGCCCCCTTGGTGTCCCTGGGGGTGCCCTGGCTGTCCCTTGGGGCGCCGTGGGTGTCCCTGGGGGTGCCCTGGCTGTCCCTGGGGTGCCCTGGCTGTCCCCTAGGTGTCCCTTGGGGTGCCCTGGCTGTCCCCTAGGTATCCCTGGGGGTGCCCTTGCTGTCTCTGGAGTGCCCTGCCTGTCCCCTATGTGTCCCTGGATGTGCCCTGGCTATCACCTTGGTGTCCCTGGGGGTGCCCTGGCTTTCTCCTAGGTGTCCCTGGAGGTGCCCTGGCTGTCCCCTTGGTGTCCCTGGGGGGGCCCTGGCTGTCCCTGGGGTGCCCTAGCTGTCCCCTAGGTGTCCCTGGGGGTGCCCTGGCTGTCCCCTTGGTGTCCCTGGAGTACCCTGGCTGTCCCTTATGTGTCCCTGGGGGTGCCCAGGGTGTCCCTGGGGTGCCTTGCTGTCCCCTAGATGTCCCTGGGGGTGCCCTGCCTGTCCCCTAGGTGTCCCTGGGGGTGCCCTGCCTGTCCCCGAGGTGTCCCTGGGGGTGCCCTGGCTGACCCTAGGGTGCCCTGCCTGTCCCCTAGGTGTCCCTGGGAGTGCCCTGGCTGTCATCTAGGTGTCCCTGGGGGTCCCTGGCTGTCCCCTAGTGTTCCCTGGGGGAGCCCTGGCTGTCCCAAGGGTGCCCTGCCTGTCCCCTAGGTGTCCCTGGGAGTGCCCTGGCTGTCCCCTAGGTGTCCCTGGGGGTGCCCTGGGTGTCCCTCTGGGTGCCATGGCTGTCCCCTAGGTGTCCCTGGGGGTCCCTGGCTGTCCCCTAGGTGTCCCTGGGGTGCCCTGGCTTTCCCTGGGGTGCCCTGGCTGTCCCCTAGGTGTCCTTGGGGTGCCTTGCTGTCCCCAAGGCGTCCCTGGGGTGCCCTGGCTGTCCCCTAGGTGTCCCTGGGGGTGCCCTGGCTGTCCCTGGGGGTCCCTGGCTGTCCCCTAGGTGTCCCTAGGGGTGCCTTGTCTGTCCCTGGGGGGGCCCTGGGTGTACCCTGGTGTCCCTGGGAGGGCCCTGGCTGTCCCCTAAGTGTCCCTGGGGGTGCTCTGGTGTCCCTGGGGATGCCCTGGCACTCCCCTAGCTGTCCCTGGGGGTGCCCTGGGTGTCCCTGGGGTGCCCTGGCTGTCCCCTACGTGTCCCGGGGGGTGCCCTGGGTGTCCCTGGGGTTCCGTGGCTGTCCCCTTGGTGTCCCTGGGGGTGACCTGCCTGTCCCCTAGGTGTCCCTGGAGGTGCCCTGGCTGTCCCCTTGGTGTCCCTGGGGGTGCCCTGGCTGTCCCATAGGTGTCCCTGGAGGTGCCCTGGCTGTCCCCTAGGTGTCCCTGGGGGTGCCCTGGGTGTCCCTGGGGTGCCCTGGCTGTCCCCTAGGTGTCCCCGGGGATGCCCTGGCTATCCCTGGGGGGGCCCTGGCTGTCCCTGGGGTGCCCTAGCTGTCCCCTAGGTGTCCCTGGGGGTGCCCTGGCTGTCCCCTTGGTGTCCCTGGGGGTGCCCTGGCTGTCCCATAGGTGTCCCTGGGGGTGCCCTGGCTGTCCCTGTTGTGCCCTAGCTGTCCCCTAGGGGTCCCTGGGGGTACCCTGGCTCTCTCTGGGGTGCCCTGGCTGTCCCCTACGTGTCCCTGGGGTGCCGTGGCTGTCCCCTTGGTGTCCCTGGGGGTGACCTCCCTGTCCCCTAGGTGTCCCTGGAGGTGCCCTGGCTGTCCCCTTGGTGTCCCTGGGGGTGCCCTTGGTGTCCCTGGGGTGCCCTGGCTGTCCCCTAGGTGTCCCCGGGGATGCCCTGGCTATCCCTGGGGGGCCCCTGGCTGTCCCTGGGGTGCCCTAGCTGTCCCCTAGGTGTCCCTGGGAGTGCCCTGGCTGTCCCCTAGGTGTCCCTGGGGGTGCCCTGGGTGTCCCTCTGGGTCCCCTGGCTGTCCCCTAGGTGTCCCTGGGGTCCCCTGGGTGTCCCCGGGGGTGCCCTGGCTGTTCCTGTGGTGCCCTGGCTGTCTTCTAGGTGTCCCTGGGGGGCCCTGGCTGTCCCCTCGGTGTCCCTGGGGGTGCCCTGGGTGTCCCCTAGGTGTCCCTGGGGGTGCCCTGGGTGTCCCTGGGGTGCCCTGGGGGTGCCCTGGCTGTCCCGTAGGTGTCCCAGGGCTGCCCTGGCTGTCCCATAGGTGTCCCTGGGGGTGCCCTGGCTGTTCCTTAGGTGTCCGTGTGGGTGCCCTGGCTGTCCCTTAGGTGTCCCTGGGGGTTCCCTGGCTATCTCTGGGGTGCCGTGGCTGCCTCTGGGGTGCCCTTGATGTCCCCTAGGTGTCCCTGGGGGTGCCCTGGCTGTCCTCTAGGTGTCCCTGGAGTGCCCTGGCTGTCCCCTAGGTGTCCCTTGGGGTCCACGGGCTGTCCACTGGTTGTCCCTTGGGGGGACCTGACTGTCCCTGGGATGCCCTGGCTGTCCCTTAGGTGTCCCTTGGGGTCCACGGGCTGTCCACTAGGTGTCCCTTGGGGGGACCTGACTGTCCCTTAGTTGTCCCTGGGGTGCCCTGGCTGTCTCTTAGGTGTCCCTGGGGGTGCCCTGGCTGTCCCCTAGGTGTCCCAGGGCTGCCCTGGCTGTCTTTTAGGTGTCCCTGGGGGTGCCCTGACTGTCCCCTAGGGGTACCTTGTCTGTCCCTGGGGGGGCCCTGGCTGTCTTCCTAGGTGTCCCTGGGGGTGCCCTGGCTGTCCCCTAGGGGTACCTTGTCTGTCCCTGGGGGGGCCCTGGCTGTCTTCCTAGGTGTCCCTGGGGTCCCCTGGGTGTCCCCGGGGGTGCCCTGTCTGTTCCTGTGGTGCCCTGGCTGTCTTCTAGGTGTCCCTGGGGGGCCCTGGCTGTCCCCTAGGTGTCCCTGGGGGTGCCCTGGCTGTCCCTTAGGTGTCCCTGGGGGTTCCCTGGCTATCTGTGGGGTGCCGTGGCTGCCTCTGGGGTGCCCTTGATGTCCCCTAGGTGTCCCTGGGGTGCCCTGAGTGTCCCTGTGGGTGCCCTGGCTGTCCCCTAGGTGTCCCTGGGGGTGCCCTGGCTGTCCCCTAGGTGTCCCTGCCTCGCTCGTATCCTCGACTCCGCCTCCGGCGCCATGGTGACACCCCTCCCAGTCTGGACCGGTGTGGCCACACCCCCTCCCCTGGGGCCATTAGACCCATCCCAGTACAGACCAGTAAGGCACCGTGTGCCCACCATGGACCCCCACACGCCTGCCAGTTCGTCCCAGTCCACTCCCCGTCCATCCCAGTTCTCTCTGATCACCCTCCCAGTGCTCCCAGTCCATCCCAGTCCCGCAGGTGCTGGTGCTTGTGGCTTGATGAGCTGGTGCCTGTCCGCAACGTGGAGCGGGTCAAATGAGGCCTCAGGGGGAGGGGGGGGGCGGATTTTGGGGGGTCCTGGGGGTCCCGAGTTGTCCTGGAGGGGTTTGGGGGGTCTGCGGGGAGTCTCAAGGGGCTGCTGTGGGTGTTTTTCGGGGATCTTCGGGAGGTTTGGGCGGCCCATTTGAGGCATCAAAGGAACCTGAGGAGGGTTTTGCGGGCTCCTGGAGGTCGGGGGGGCCCTGGGGGTGGTTTGGGGGGCACTGGGGGGTTCCAGCCCGTGACCCCCACCCGTTTTTGACCCCCCCCCCCCCCCGAGCTGTTTCGGTCTCATCGACGCCCTCCTGAAGCCCAAGGGGGGGTGGGCGCTGGGCCCCCCCCGCTGCCCCCTCCCCCTGCCACCCCCGCGACGCCCTGCAGGTGAGGGACCCCCAAAAACCCCTCCCCAGACCCCAAATTCACCCCTGGGACCCCAAAAAACCCCCAAAACCTCTCCCCGGACCCCAAATTCACCCCTGAGGCCCCAAAAAACCCCCCAACCCCTCCCCATGAACCCCAAATCCACCCCTGGGACCCCCCAAAACCTCCCCAGGACCCCAGATCCACCCCGGGACCCCCAAATCCATCCCTTGGACCCCCAAAAACCCCCAAATCCATCCCTGGGACCCCCCAAAACCTCCCTTCAAACCCCAAATTCACCCCTCGGACCTCCAGAATCCTTCCACAGGACCCCTCAGGGGTCGTTCCCCACGAAAAAGTGCGGGAAACGTGAGGGGAGAAAAAGGGCGGGAAACGTGAGGGGAGAAAAAGGGCGGGATCAAGTGGAGGGGATCAATGGAATTTTGGGGGGGGTCAGCGACGCTGAGGAAGGATCAATGGAATATTGGGGGGGCATCAATGATATTGGGGGGGTCAGTGACACTCGGGTGGGGATTAATGATGCTGTGGGGGGGTCGATATCAGCTCGAGGGGCGGCCATGGGTTTTTGGGGGGCCGCAACGCAGGCATCCGTGCTGGGTTTGGAGCGGGGGGGCCCCTTCAACCTCTGGGGGGGCCCTGGCTGTCCCCTGGCTGTACCTGGGGGTGCCCTGGCTGTCCCCTAGGTGTCCCTGGGGATGCCCTGGAGTCCCTGGGGGTGCCCTGGCTGTCCCTGGGGGTCCCTGGCTGTCCCCTAGGTGTCCCTGGGGTGCCCTGGCTTTCCCTGGGGTGCCCTGGCTGTCCCCTAGGTGTCCTTGGGGTGCCTTGCTGTCCCCAAGGCGTCCCTGGGGTGCCCTGGCTGTCCCCTAGGTGTCCCTGGGGGTGCCCTGGCTGTCCCTGGGGGTCCCTGGCTGTCCCCTAGGTGTCCCTAGGGGTGCCTTGTCTGTCCCTGGGGGGGCCCTGGGTGTACCCTGGTGTCCCTGGGAGGGCCCTGGCTGTCCCCTAAGTGTCCCTGGGGGTGCTCTGGTGTCCCTGGGGATGCCCTGGCTGTCCCCTAGCTGTCCCTGGGGGTGCCCTGGGTGTCGCTTGGGTTCCCTGGCCGTCCCCTAGGTGTCCCTGGGGGTGCCCTGGCTGTCCCTGGTGTGCCCTGGCTGTCCCCTACGTGTCCCTGGGGGTGCCCTGGGTTTCCCGGGGTGCCCTGGCTGTCGCCTAGGTGTCCCTGGCGTGCCCTGGCTGTCCCTGGTGTGCCCTGGCTGTCTCCTACGTGTCCCTGGGGGTGCCCTGGGTGTCCCTGGGGTGCCCTAGGAGTGCCCCGGCTGTCCCTGGGGGTGCCCAGGCTGTCCCCTAGGTGTCCCTGGGGGTACCCTGGCTGTCCCCTATGTGTCCCTGGGGTGCCCTGGCTGTCCCTGGGGTGCTGTGGCTGTCCCCTAGGTGTCCCTGGGGGTGCCCTGGCTGTCCCTGGGGTGCCCTGGCTGTCCCCTATGTGTCCCTGGGGGTGCCCTGACATTCCCTGGGGTGCCCTGGCTGTGCCCTAGGTGTCCCTGGATGTGCCCTGGCTATCCCCTTGGTGTCCCTGGCGGTGCCCTGGCTTTCCCCTAGGTGTCCCTAGGGTGCCCAGGCTGTCCCCTATCTGTCCCTGGGGGTGCCCTGGCTGTCCCCTAGGTGTCCCTGGGAGTGCCCTGGCTGTCCCTAGTGTGCCCTGGCTGTCCCCTATGTGTCCCTGGGGTGCCCTGGCTGTCCCTGGGGTGCCCTGGCTGTCCCCTAGGTGTCCCTGGGGTGCCCTGGCTGTCCCTGGAGGTGCCCTGGCTGTCCCCTTGGTGTCCCTGGGGGTGCCCTGGCATTCCCTGGGGTGCCCTGGCTGTCCCCTTGGTGTCCCTGGGGGTGCCCTGGCTGTCCTTGGGGTCCTCTGGCTGTCCCCTAGGTGTCCCTGGGGGTGCCCTGACATTCCCTGGGGTGCCCTGGCTGTGCCCTAGGTGTCCCTGGATGTGCCCTGGCTATCCCCTTGGTGTCCCTGGCGGTGCCCTGGCTTTCCCCTAGGTGTCCCTAGGGTGCCCAGGCTGTCCCCTATCTGTCCCTGGGAGTGCCCTGGGTGTCCCTGGGGTGCCCTGGCTGTCCCCTAGGTGTCCCTGGGGGTGCCCTGGCTGTCCCTGGTGTGCCCTGGCTGTCCCCTACGTGTCCCTGGGGGTACCCTGGGTGTCCCTGGGGTGCCCTAGGGGTGCCCCGGCTGTCCCTGGGGTTGCCCAGGTTGTCCCCTAGGTGTCCATGGGGGTACCCTGGCTGTCCCCTATGTGTCCCTGTGGGCGCCCTGGCTATCCCTGTGGTGCCCTGGCTGTCCCCTAGGTGTCCCTGGGGTGCCGTGGCAGCCCCCTTGGTGTCCCTGGGGGTGCCCTGGCTGTCCCTTGGGGCGCCGTGGGTGTCCCTGGGGGTGCCCTGGCTGTCCCTGGGGTGCCCTGGCTGTCCCCTAGGTGTCCCTTGGGGTGCCCTGGCTGTCCCCTAGGTATCCCTGGGGGTGCCCTTGCTGTCTCTGGAGTGCCCTGCCTGTCCCCTATGTGTCCCTGGATGTGCCCTGGCTATCACCTTGGTGTCCCTGGGGGTGCCCTGGCTTTCTCCTAGGTGTCCCTGGAGGTGCCCTGGCTGTCCCCTTGGTGTCCCTGGGGGGGCCCTGGCTGTCCCTGGGGTGCCCTAGCTGTCCCCTAGGTGTCCCTGGGGGTGCCCTGGCTGTCCCCTTGGTGTCCCTGGAGTACCCTGGCTGTCCCTTATGTGTCCCTGGGGGTGCCCAGGGTGTCCCTGGGGTGCCTTGCTGTCCCCTAGATGTCCCTGGGGGTGCCCTGCCTGTCCCCTAGGTGTCCCTGGGGGTGCCCTGCCTGTCCCCGAGGTGTCCCTGGGGGTGCCCTGGCTGACCCTAGGGTGCCCTGCCTGTCCCCTAGGTGTCCCTGGGAGTGCCCTGGCTGTCATCTAGGTGTCCCTGGGGGTCCCTGGCTGTCCCCTAGTGTTCCCTGGGGGAGCCCTGGCTGTCCCAAGGGTGCCCTGCCTGTCCCCTAGGTGTCCCTGGGAGTGCCCTGGCTGTCCCCTAGGTGTCCCTGGGGGTGCCCTGGGTGTCCCTCTGGGTGCCATGGCTGTCCCCTAGGTGTCCCTGGGGGTCCCTGGCTGTCCCCTAGGTGTCCCTGGGGTGCCCTGGCTTTCCCTGGGGTGCCCTGGCTGTCCCCTAGGTGTCCTTGGGGTGCCTTGCTGTCCCCAAGGCGTCCCTGGGGTGCCCTGGCTGTCCCCTAGGTGTCCCTGGGGGTGCCCTGGCTGTCCCTGGGGGTCCCTGGCTGTCCCCTAGGTGTCCCTAGGGGTGCCTTGTCTGTCCCTGGGGGGGCCCTGGGTGTACCCTGGTGTCCCTGGGAGGGCCCTGGCTGTCCCCTAAGTGTCCCTGGGGGTGCTCTGGTGTCCCTGGGGATGCCCTGGCACTCCCCTAGCTGTCCCTGGGGGTGCCCTGGGTGTCCCTGGGGTGCCCTGGCTGTCCCCTACGTGTCCCGGGGGGTGCCCTGGGTGTCCCTGGGGTTCCGTGGCTGTCCCCTTGGTGTCCCTGGGGGTGACCTGCCTGTCCCCTAGGTGTCCCTGGAGGTGCCCTGGCTGTCCCCTTGGTGTCCCTGGGGGTGCCCTGGCTGTCCCATAGGTGTCCCTGGAGGTGCCCTGGCTGTCCCCTAGGTGTCCCTGGGGGTGCCCTGGGTGTCCCTGGGGTGCCCTGGCTGTCCCCTAGGTGTCCCCGGGGATGCCCTGGCTATCCCTGGGGGGGCCCTGGCTGTCCCTGGGGTGCCCTAGCTGTCCCCTAGGTGTCCCTGGGGGTGCCCTGGCTGTCCCCTTGGTGTCCCTGGGGTACCCTGGCTGTCCCTTATGTGTCCCTGGGGGTGCCCAGGGTGTCCCTGGGGTGCCTTGCTGTCCCCTAGGTGCCCCTGGGGGTGCCCTGCCTGTCCCATATGTGTCCCAGGGGGTGCCCTGCCTGTCCCCGAGGTGTCCCTGGGGGTGCCCTGGCTGTCCTTGGGGTGCTCTGGCTGTCCCCTAGGTGTCCCTGGAGTGACCTGACTGTCCCCTAGGTGTCCCTGGGGGTTCCCTGGCTGTCCCCTAGTTGTCCCTGGGGGAGCCCTGGCTGACCCTAGAGTGCCCTGCCTGTCCCCTAGGTGTCCCTGGGAGTGCCCTGGCTGTCACCTAGGTGTCCCTGGGGGTCCCTGGCTGTCCCCTAGTTGTCCCTGGGGGAGCCCTGGCTGTCCCAAGGGTGCCCTGCCTGTCCCCTAGGTGTCCCTGGGAGTGCCCTGGCTGTCCCCTAGGTGTCCCTGGGGGTGCCCTGGGTGTCCCTCTGGGTGCCCTGGCTGTCCCCTAGGTGTCCCTGGGGTCCCCTGGGTGTCCCCGGGGGTGCCCTGGCTGTTCCTGTGGTGCCCTGGCTGTCTTCTAGGTGTCCCTGGGGGGCCCTGGCTGTCCCCTAGGTGTCCCTGGGGTTCCCTGGCTGTCCCTGGGGTGCCCAGGCTTTCCTATAGGTGTCCCTGGGGGTGCCCTGGCTGTCCCCTAGGTGTCCCAGGGCTGCCCTGGCTGTCCCATAGGTGTCCCTGGGGGTGCTTTGGCTGTTCCTTAGGTGTCCCTGGGGGTGCCCTGAGTGTCCCTGTGGGTGCCCTGGCTGTCCCCTAGGTGTCCCTGGGGTTCCCTGGCTGTCCCTGGGGTGCCCTGGCTGTCCCATAGGTGTCCCTAGGGGTGCCTTGTCTGTCTCTGGGGGGGGCCCTGGGTGTACCCTGGTGTCCCTGGGAGGGCCCTGGCTGTCCCCTAAGTGTCCCTGGGGGTGCTCTGGTGTCCCTGGGGATGCCCTGGCTGTCCCCTAGCTGTCCCTGGGGGTGCCCTGGGTGTCCCTGGGGTGCCCTGGCTGTCCCCTAGGTGTCCCTGGGGGTGCCCTGGCTGTCCCTGGTGTGCCCTAGCTGTCCCCTACGTGTCCCTGGGGGTGCCCTGGGTGTCCCTGAGGTGCTCTAGGGGTGCCCCGGCTGTCCCTGGGGGTGCCCAGGCTGTCCCCTAGGGGTCCCTGGGGGTACCCTGGCTGTTCCTGGGGTGCCCTGGCTGTCCCCTAGGTGTCCCTGGGGTGCCGTGGCTGTCCCCTTGGTGTCCCTGGGGGTGACCTGCCTGTCCCCTAGGTGTCCCTGGAGGTGCCCTGGCTGTCCCCTTGGTGTCCCTAGGGGTGCCCTGGCTGTCCCATAGGTGTCCCTGGAGGTGCCCTGGCTGTCCCCTTGGTGTCCCTGGGGGTGCCCTGGGTGTCCCTGGGGTGCCCTGGCTGTCCCCTAGGTGTCCCCGGGGATGCCCTGGCTATCCCTGGGGGGGCCCTGGCTGTCCCTGGGGTGCCCTAGCTGTCCCCTAGGTGTCCCTGGGGGTGCCCTGGCTGTCCCCTTGGTGTCCCTGGGGTACCCTGGCTGTCCCTTATGTGTCCCTGGGCGTTCCCTGGATATCTGTGGGGTGCCGTGGCTGCCTCTGGGGTGCCCTTGATGTCCCCTAGGTGTCCCTGGGGTGCCCTGAGTGTCCCTGGGGTGCCCTGGCTGTCCCCTAGGTGTCCTTGGGGTGCCTTGCTGTCCCCAAGGCGTCCCTGGGGTGCCCTGGCTGTCCCCTAGGTGTCCCTGGGGGTGCCCTGGCTGTCCCTGGGGGTCCCTGGCTGTCCCATAGGTGTCCCTAGGGGTGCCTTGTCTGTCCCTGGGGGGGCCCTGGGTGTACCCTGGTGTCCCTGGGAGGGCCCTGGCTGTCCCCTAAGTGTCCCTGGGGGTGCTCTGGTGTCCCTGGGGATGCCCTGGCTGTCCCCTAGCTGTCCCCTAGGTGCCCTGGGTGTCCCTGGGGTGCCTTGCTGTCCCCTATGTGTCCCTGGGGGTGCCCTGGCTGTCCCTGGTGTGCCCTAGCTGTCCCCTACGTGTCCCTGGGGGTGCCCTGGGTGTCCCTGAGGTGCTCTAGGGGTGCCCCGGCTGTCCCTGGGCGTGCCCAGGCTGTCCCCTAGGGGTCCCTGGGATGCCGTGGCTGTCCCCTTGGTGTCCCTGGGGGTGACCTGCCTGTCCCCTAGGTGTCCCTGGAGGTGCCCTGGCTGTCCCCTTGGTGTCCCTGGGGGTGCCCTGGCTGTCCCATAGGTTTCCCTGGAGGTGCCCTGGCTGTCCCCTTGGTGTCCCTGGGGGTGCCCTGGGTGTCCCTGAGGTGCCCTGGCTGTCCCCTAGGTGTCCCCGGAGATGCCCTGGCTATCCCTGGGGGGGCCCTGGCTGTCCCTGGGGTGCCCTAGCTGTCCCCTAGGTGTCCCTGGGGGTGCCCTGGCTGTCCCCTTGGTGTCCCTGGGGTACCCTGGCTGTCCATTATGTGTCCCTGGGCGTGCCCAGGGTGTCCCTGGGGTGCCTTGCTGTCCCCTAGGTGTCCCTGGGGGTGCCCTGCCTGTCCCCTAGGTGTCCCTGGGGGTGCCCTGCCTGTCCCCGAGGTGTCCCTGGGGGTGCCCTGGCTGTCCTTGGGGTGCTCTGGCTGTCCCCTAGGTGTCCCTGGAGTGCCCTGACTGTCCCCTAGGTGTCCCTCGGGGTTGCCTGGCTGTCCCCTAGTTGTCCCTGGGGGAGCCCTGGCTGTCCCAAGGGTGCCCTGCCTGTCCCCTAGGTGTCCCTGGGAGTGCCCTGGCTGTCCCCTAGGTGTCCCTGGGGGTGCCCTGGGTGTCCCTCTGGCTGCCCTGGCTGTCCCCTAGGTGTCCCTGGGGTGCCCTGGGTGTCCCCGGGGGTGCCCTGGCTGTTCCTGTGGTGCCCTGGCTGTCTTCTAGGTGTCCCTGGGGGGCCCTGGCTGTCCCCTAGGTGTCCCTGGGGTTCCCTGGCTGTCCCTGGGGTGCCCAGGCTTTCCTATAGGTGTCCCTGGGGGTGCCCTGGCTGTCCCCTAGGTGTCCCAGGGCTGCCCTGGCTGTCCCATAGGTGTCCCTGGGGGTGCCCTGGCTGTCCCTTAGGTGTCCCTGGGGGTTCCCTGGCTATCTGTGGGGTGCCGTGGCTGCCTCTGGGGTGCCCTTGATGTCCCCTAGGTGTCCCTGGGGTGCCCTGAGTGTCCCTGTGGGTGCCCTGGCTGTCCCCTAGGTGTCCCTGGGGGTGCCCTGGCTGTCCCCTAGGTGTCCCTGCCTCGCTCGTATCCTCGACTCCGCCTCCGGCGCCATGGTGACACCCCTCCCAGTCTGGACCGGTGTGGCCACACCCCCTCCCCTGGGGCCATTAGACCCATCCCAGTACAGACCAGTAAGGCACCGTGTGCCCACCATGGACCCCCACACGCCTGCCAGTTCGTCCCAGTCCACTCCCCGTCCATCCCAGTTCTCTCTGATCACCCTCCCAGTGCTCCCAGTCCATCCCAGTCCCGCAGGTGCTGGTGCTTGTGGCTTGATGAGCTGGTGCCTGTCCGCAACGTGGAGCGGATCAAATGAGGCCTCAGGGGGAGGGGGGGGCGGATTTTGGGGGGTCCTGGGGGTCCCGAGTTGTCCTGGAGGGGTTTGGGGGGTCTGCGGGGAGTCTCAAGGGGCTGCTGTGGGTGTTTTTCGGGGATCTTCGGGAGGTTTGGGCGGCCCATTTGAGGCATCAAAGGAACCTGAGGAGGGTTTTGCGGGCTCCTGGAGGTCGGGGGGGCCCTGGGGGTGGTTTGGGGGGCACTGGGGGGTTCCAGCCCGTGACCCCCACCCGTTTTTGACCCCCCCCCCCCCCGAGCTGTTTCGGTCTCATCGACGCCCTCCTGAAGCCCAAGGGGGGGTGGGCGCTGGGCCCCCCCCGCTGCCCCCTCCCCCTGCCACCCCCGCGACGCCCTGCAGGTGAGGGACCCCCAAAAACCCCTCCCCAGACCCCAAATTCACCCCTGGGACCCCAAAAAACCCCCAAAACCTCTCCCCGGACCCCAAATTCACCCCTGAGGCCCCAAAAAACCCCCAAACCCCTCCCCATGAACCCCAAATCCACCCCTGGGACCCCCCAAAACCTCCCCAGGACCCCAGATCCACCCCGGGACCCCCAAATCCATCCCTTGGACCCCCAAAAACCCCCAAATCCATCCCTGGGACCCCCCAAAACCTCCCTTCAAACCCCAAATTCACCCCTCGGACCTCCAGAATCCTTCCACAGGACCCCTCAGGGGTCGTTCCCCACGAAAAAGTGCGGGAAACGTGAGGGGAGAAAAAGGGCGGGAAACGTGAGGGGAGAAAAAGGGCGGGATCAAGTGGAGGGGATCAATGGAATTTTGGGGGGGGTCAGCGACGCTGAGGAAGGATCAATGGAATATTGGGGGGGCATCAATGATATTGGGGGGGTCAGTGACACTCGGGTGGGGATTAATGATGCTGTGGGGGGGTCGATATCAGCTCGAGGGGCGGCCATGGGTTTTTGGGGGGCCGCAACGCAGGCATCCGTGCTGGGTTTGGAGCGGGGGGGCCCCTTCAACCTCTGGGGGGGCCCTGGCTGTCCCCTGGCTGTACCTGGGGGTGCCCTGGCTGTCCCCTAGGTGTCCCTGGGGATGCCCTGGAGTCCCTGGGGGTGCCCTGGCTGTCCCTGGGGGTCCCTGGCTGTCCCCTAGGTGTCCCTGGGGTGCCCTGGCTTTCCCTGGGGTGCCCTGGCTGTCCCCTAGGTGTCCTTGGGGTGCCTTGCTGTCCCCAAGGCGTCCCTGGGGTGCCCTGGCTGTCCCCTAGGTGTCCCTGGGGGTGCCCTGGCTGTCCCTGGGGGTCCCTGGCTGTCCCCTAGGTGTCCCTAGGGGTGCCTTGTCTGTCCCTGGGGGGGCCCTGGGTGTACCCTGGTGTCCCTGGGAGGGCCCTGGCTGTCCCCTAAGTGTCCCTGGGGGTGCTCTGGTGTCCCTGGGGATGCCCTGGCTGTCCCCTAGCTGTCCCTGGGGGTGCCCTGGGTGTCGCTTGGGTTCCCTGGCCGTCCCCTAGGTGTCCCTGGGGGTGCCCTGGCTGTCCCTGGTGTGCCCTGGCTGTCCCCTACGTGTCCCTGGGGGTGCCCTGGGTTTCCCGGGGTGCCCTGGCTGTCCCCTAGGTGTCCCTGGCGTGCCCTGGCTGTCCCTGGTGTGCCCTGGCTGTCTCCTACGTGTCCCTGGGGGTGCCCTGGGTGTCCCTGGGGTGCCCTAGGAGTGCCCCGGCTGTCCCTGGGGGTGCCCAGGCTGTCCCCTAGGTGTCCCTGGGGGTACCCTGGCTGTCCCCTATGTGTCCCTGGGGTGCCCTGGCTGTCCCTGGGGTGCTGTGGCTGTCCCCTAGGTGTCCCTGGGGGTGCCCTGGCTGTCCCTGGGGTGCCCTGGCTGTCCCCTATGTGTCCCTGGGGGTGCCCTGACATTCCCTGGCGGTGCCCTGGCTTTCCCCTAGGTGTCCCTAGGGTGCCCAGGCTGTCCCCTATCTGTCCCTGGGGGTGCCCTGGCTGTCCCCTAGGTGTCCCTGGGAGTGCCCTGGCTGTCCCTAGTGTGCCCTGGCTGTCCCCTATGTGTCCCTGGGGTGCCCTGGCTGTCCCTGGGGTGCCCTGGCTGTCCCCTAGGTGTCCCTGGGGTGCCGTGGCTGTCCCCTATGTGGCCCTGGGGGTTCCCTGGCTGTCCCCTAGGTGTCCCTGGAGGTGCCCTGGCTGTCCCCTTGGTGTCCCTGGGGGTGCCCTGGCATTCCCTGGGGTGCCCTGGCTGTCCCCTTGGTGTCCCTGGGGGTGCCCTGGCTGTCCTTGGGGTCCTCTGGCTGTCCCCTAGGTGTCCCTGGGGGTGCCCTGACATTCCCTGGGGTGCCCTGGCTGTGCCCTAGGTGTCCCTGGATGTGCCCTGGCTATCCCCTTGGTGTCCCTGGCGGTGCCCTGGCTTTCCCCTAGGTGTCCCTAGGGTGCCCAGGCTGTCCCCTATCTGTCCCTGGGAGTGCCCTGGGTGTCCCTGGGGTGCCCTGGCTGTCCCCTAGGTGTCCCTGGGGGTGCCCTGGCTGTCCCTGGTGTGCCCTGGCTGTCCCCTACGTGTCCCTGGGGGTACCCTGGGTGTCCCTGGGGTGCCCTAGGGGTGCCCCGGCTGTCCCTGGGGTTGCCCAGGTTGTCCCCTAGGTGTCCATGGGGGTACCCTGGCTGTCCCCTATGTGTCCCTGGGGGCGCCCTGGCTATCCCTGTGGTGCCCTGGCTGTCCCCTAGGTGTCCCTGGGGTGCCGTGGCAGCCCCCTTGGTGTCCCTGGGGGTGCCCTGGCTGTCCCTTGGGGCGCCGTGGGTGTCCCTGGGGGTGCCCTGGCTGTCCCTGGGGTGCCCTGGCTGTCCCCTAGGTGTCCCTTGGGGTGCCCTGGCTGTCCCCTAGGTATCCCTGGGGGTGCCCTTGCTGTCTCTGGAGTGCCCTGCCTGTCCCCTATGTGTCCCTGGATGTGCCCTGGCTATCACCTTGGTGTCCCTGGGGGTGCCCTGGCTTTCTCCTAGGTGTCCCTGGAGGTGCCCTGGCTGTCCCCTTGGTGTCCCTGGGGGGGCCCTGGCTGTCCCTGGGGTGCCCTAGCTGTCCCCTAGGTGTCCCTGGGGGTGCCCTGGCTGTCCCCTTGGTGTCCCTGGAGTACCCTGGCTGTCCCTTATGTGTCCCTGGGGGTGCCCAGGGTGTCCCTGGGGTGCCTTGCTGTCCCCTAGATGTCCCTGGGGGTGCCCTGCCTGTCCCCTAGGTGTCCCTGGGGGTGCCCTGCCTGTCCCCGAGGTGTCCCTGGGGGTGCCCTGGCTGACCCTAGGGTGCCCTGCCTGTCCCCTAGGTGTCCCTGGGAGTGCCCTGGCTGTCATCTAGGTGTCCCTGGGGGTCCCTGGCTGTCCCCTAGTGTTCCCTGGGGGAGCCCTGGCTGTCCCAAGGGTGCCCTGCCTGTCCCCTAGGTGTCCCTGGGAGTGCCCTGGCTGTCCCCTAGGTGTCCCTGGGGGTGCCCTGGGTGTCCCTCTGGGTGCCCTGGCTGTCCCCTAGGTGTCCCTGGGGGTCCCTGGCTGTCCCCTAGGTGACCCTGGGGTGCCCTGGCTTTCCCTGGGGTGCCCTGGCTGTCCCCTAGGTGTCCTTGGGGTGCCTTGCTGTCCCCAAGGCGTCCCTGGGGTGCCCTGGCTGTCCCCTAGGTGTCCCTGGGGGTGCCCTGGCTGTCCCTGGGGGTCCCTGGCTGTCCCCTAGGTGTCCCTAGGGGTGCCTTGTCTGTCCCTGGGGGGGCCCTGGGTGTACCCTGGTGTCCCTGGGAGGGCCCTGGCTGTCCCCTAAGTGTCCCTGGGGGTGCTCTGGTGTCCCTGGGGATGCCCTGGCTGTCCCCTAGCTGTCCCTGGGGGTGCCCTGGGTGTCCCTGGGGTGCCCTGGCTGTCCCCTACGTGTCCCGGGGGGTGCCCTGGGTGTCCCTGGGGTGCCGTGGCTGTCCCCTTGGTGTCCCTGGGGGTGACCTGCCTGTCCCCTAGGTGTCCCTGGAGGTGCCCTGGCTGTCCCCTTGGTGTCCCTGGGGGTGCCCTGGCTGTCCCATAGGTGTCCCTGGAGGTGCCCTGGCTGTCCCCTAGGTGTCCCTGGGGGTGCCCTGGGTGTCCCTGGGGTGCCCTGGCTGTCCCCTAGGTGTCCCCGGGGATGCCCTGGCTATCCCTGGGGGGGCCCTGGCTGTCCCTGGGGTGCCCTAGCTGTCCCCTAGGTGTCCCTGGGGGTGCCCTGGCTGTCCCCTTGGTGTCCCTGGGGTACCCTGGCTGTCCCTTATGTGTCCCTGGGGGTGCCCAGGGTGTCCCTGGGGTGCCTTGCTGTCCCCTAGGTGCCCCTGGGGGTGCCCTGCCTGTCCCATATGTGTCCCAGGGGGTGCCCTGCCTGTCCCCGAGGTGTCCCTGGGGGTGCCCTGGCTGTCCTTGGGGTGCTCTGGCTGTCCCCTAGGTGTCCCTGGAGTGCCCTGACTGTCCCCTAGGTGTCCCTGGGGGTTCCCTGGCTGTCCCCTAGTTGTCCCTGGGGGAGCCCTGGCTGACCCTAGAGTGCCCTGCCTGTCCCCTAGGTGTCCCTGGGAGTGCCCTGGCTGTCACCTAGGTGTCCCTGGGGGTCCCTGGCTGTCCCCTAGTTGTCCCTGGGGGAGCCCTGGCTGTCCCAAGGGTGCCCTGCCTGTCCCCTAGGTGTCCCTGGGAGTGCCCTGGCTGTCCCCTAGGTGTCCCTGGGGGTGCCCTGGGTGTCCCTCTGGGTGCCCTGGCTGTCCCCTAGGTGTCCCTGGGGTCCCCTGGGTGTCCCCGGGGGTGCCCTGGCTGTTCCTGTGGTGCCCTGGCTGTCTTCTAGGTGTCCCTGGGGGGCCCTGGCTGTCCCCTAGGTGTCCCTGGGGTTCCCTGGCTGTCCCTGGGGTGCCCAGGCTTTCCTATAGGTGTCCCTGGGGGTGCCCTGGCTGTCCCCTAGGTGTCCCAGGGCTGCTTTGGCTGTCCCATAGGTGTCCCTGGGGGTGCTTTGGCTGTTCCTTAGGTGTCCCTGGGGGTGCCCTGAGTGTCCCTGTGGGTGCCCTGGCTGTCCCCTAGGTGTCCCTGGGGTTCCCTGGCTGTCCCTGGGGTGCCCTGGCTGTCCCATAGGTGTCCCTAGGGGTGCCTTGTCTGTCTCTGGGGGGGCCCTGGGTGTACCCTGGTGTCCCTGGGAGGGCCCTGGCTGTCCCCTAAGTGTCCCTGGGGGTGCTCTGGTGTCCCTGGGGATGCCCTGGCTGTCCCCTAGCTGTCCCTGGGGGTGCCCTGGGTGTCCCTGGGGTGCCCTGGCTGTCCCCTAGGTGTCCCTGGGGGTGCCCTGGCTGTCCCTGGTGTGCCCTAGCTGTCCCCTACGTGTCCCTGGGGGTGCCCTGGGTGTCCCTGAGGTGCTCTAGGGGTGCCCCGGCTGTCCCTGGGGGTGCCCAGGCTGTCCCCTAGGGGTCCCTGGGGGTACCCTGGCTGTCCCTGGGGTGCCCTGGCTGTCCCCTAGGTGTCCCTGGGGTGCCGTGGCTGTCCCCTTGGTGTCCCTGGGGGTGACCTGCCTGTCCCCTAGGTGTCCCTGGAGGTGCCCTGGCTGTCCCCTTGGTGTCCCTAGGGGTGCCCTGGCTGTCCCATAGGTGTCCCTGGAGGTGCCCTGGCTGTCCCCTAGGTGTCCCTGGGGGTGCCCTGGGTGTCCCTGGGGTGCCCTGGCTGTCCCCTAGGTGTCCCCGGGGATGCCCTGGCTATCCCTGGGGGGGCCCTGGCTGTCCCTGGGGTGCCCTAGCTGTCCCCTAGGTGTCCCTGGGGGTGCCCTGGCTGTCCCCTTGGTGTCCCTGGGGTACCCTGGCTGTCCCTTATGTGTCCCTGGGCGTTCCCTGGATATCTGTGGGGTGCCGTGGCTGCCTCTGGGGTGCCCTTGATGTCCCCTAGGTGTCCCTGGGGTGCCCTGAGTGTCCCTGGGGTGCCCTGGCTGTCCCCTAGGTGTCCTTGGGGTGCCTTGCTGTCCCCAAGGCGTCCCTGGGGTGCCCTGGCTGTCCCCTAGGTGTCCCTGGGGGTGCCCTGGCTGTCCCTGGGGGTCCCTGGCTGTCCCATAGGTGTCCCTAGGGGTGCCTTGTCTGTCCCTGGGGGGGCCCTGGGTGTACCCTGGTGTCCCTGGGAGGGCCCTGGCTGTCCCCTAAGTGTCCCTGGGGGTGCTCTGGTGTCCCTGGGGATGCCCTGGCTGTCCCCTAGCTGTCCCCTAGGTGCCCTGGGTGTCCCTGGGGTGCCCTGGCTGTCCCCTAGGTGTCCCTGGGGGTGCCCTGGCTGTCCCTGGTGTGCCCTAGCTGTCCCCTACGTGTCCCTGGGGGTGCCCTGGGTGTCCCTGAGGTGCTCTAGGGGTGCCCCGGCTGTCCCTGGGCGTGCCCAGGCTGTCCCCTAGGGGTCCCTGGGATGCCGTGGCTGTCCCCTTGGTGTCCCTGGGGGTGACCTGCCTGTCCCCTAGGTGTCCCTGGAGGTGCCCTGGCTGTCCCCTTGGTGTCCCTGGGGGTGCCCTGGCTGTCCCATAGGTGTCCCTGGAGGTGCCCTGGCTGTCCCCTTGGTGTCCCTGGGGGTGCCCTGGGTGTCCCTGAGGTGCCCTGGCTGTCCCCTAGGTGTCCCCGGGGATGCCCTGGCTATCCCTGGGGGGGCCCTGGCTGTCCCTGGGGTGCCCTAGCTGTCCCCTAGGTGTCCCTGGGGGTGCCCTGGCTGTCCCCTTGGTGTCCCTGGGGTACCCTGGCTGTCCCTTATGTGTCCCTGGGCGTGCCCAGGGTGTCCCTGGGGTGCCTTGCTGTCCCCTAGGTGTCCCTGGGGGTGCCCTGCCTGTCCCCTAGGTGTCCCTGGGGGTGCCCTGCCTGTCCCCGAGGTGTCCCTGGGGGTGCCCTGGCTGTCCTTGGGGTGCTCTGGCTGTCCCCTAGGTGTCCCTGGAGTGCCCTGACTGTCCCCTAGGTGTCCCTCGGGGTTGCCTGGCTGTCCCCTAGTTGTCCCTGGGGGAGCCCTGGCTGTCCCAAGGGTGCCCTGCCTGTCCCCTAGGTGTCCCTGGGAGTGCCCTGGCTGTCCCCTAGGTGTCCCTGGGGGTGCCCTGGGTGTCCCTCTGGCTGCCCTGGCTGTCCCCTAGGTGTCCCTGGGGTGCCCTGGGTGTCCCCGGGGGTGCCCTGGCTGTTCCTGTGGTGCCCTGGCTGTCTTCTAGGTGTCCCTGGGGGGCCCTGGCTGTCCCCTAGGTGTCCCTGGGGTTCCCTGGCTGTCCCTGGGGTGCCCAGGCTTTCCTATAGGTGTCCCTGGGGGTGCCCTGGCTGTCCCCTAGGTGTCCCAGGGCTGCCCTGGCTGTCCCATAGGTGTCCCTGGGGGTGCCCTGGCTGTCCCTTAGGTGTCCCTGGGGGTTCCCTGGCTATCTGTGGGGTGCCGTGGCTGCCTCTGGGGTGCCCTTGATGTCCCCTAGGTGTCCCTGGGGTGCCCTGAGTGTCCCTGTGGGTGCCCTGGCTGTCCCCTAGGTGTCCCTGGGGGTGCCCTGGCTGTCCCCTAGGTGTCCCTGCCTCGCTCGTATCCTCGACTCCGCCTCCGGCGCCATGGTGACACCCCTCCCAGTCTGGACCGGTGTGGCCACACCCCCTCCCCTGGGGCCATTAGACCCATCCCAGTACAGACCAGTAAGGCACCGTGTGCCCACCATGGACCCCCACACGCCTGCCAGTTCGTCCCAGTCCACTCCCCGTCCATCCCAGTTCTCTCTGATCACCCTCCCAGTGCTCCCAGTCCATCCCAGTCCCGCAGGTGCTGGTGCTTGTGGCTTGATGAGCTGGTGCCTGTCCGCAACGTGGAGCGGATCAAATGAGGCCTCAGGGGGAGGGGGGGGCGGATTTTGGGGGGTCCTGGGGGTCCCGAGTTGTCCTGGAGGGGTTTGGGGGGTCTGCGGGGAGTCTCAAGGGGCTGCTGTGGGTGTTTTTCGGGGATCTTCGGGAGGTTTGGGCGGCCCATTTGAGGCATCAAAGGAACCTGAGGAGGGTTTTGCGGGCTCCTGGAGGTCGGGGGGGCCCTGGGGGTGGTTTGGGGGGCACTGGGGGGTTCCAGCCCGTGACCCCCCCCCGTTTTTGACCCCCCCGCCCCCCCGAGCTGTTTCGGTCTCATCGACGCCCTCCTGAAGCCCAAGGGGGGGTGGGCGCTGGGCCCCCCCCGCTGCCCCCTCCCCCTGCCACCCCCGCGACGCCCTGCAGGTGAGGGACCCCCAAAAACCCCTCCCCAGACCCCAAATTCACCCCTGGGACCCCAAAAAACCCCCAAAACCTCTCCCCGGACCCCAAATTCACCCCTGAGGCCCCAAAAAACCCCCAAACCCCTCCCCATGAACCCCAGATCCACCCCTGGGACCCCCCAAAACCTCCCCAGGACCCCAGATCCACCCCGGGACCCCCAAATCCATCCCTTGGACCCCCAAAAACCCCCAAATCCATCCCTGGGACCCCCCAAAACCTCCCTTCAAACCCCAAATTCACCCCTCGGACCTCCAGAATCCTTCCACAGGACCCCTCAGGGGTCGTTCCCCACGAAAAAGTGCGGGAAACGTGAGGGGAGAAAAAGGGCGGGAAACGTGAGGGGAGAAAAAGGGCGGGATCAAGTGAAGGGGATCAATGGAATTTTGGGGGGGGTCAGCGACGCTGAGGAAGGATCAATGGAATATTGGGGGGGCATCAATGACATTGGGGGGGTCAGTGACACTCGGGTGGGGATCAATGATGCTGTGGGGGGGTCGATATCAGCTCGAGGGGCGGCCATGGGTTTTTGGGGGGCCGCAACGCAGGCATCCGTGCTGGGTTTGGAGCGGGGGGGCCCCTTCAACCTCTGGGGGGGCCCTGGCTGTCCCCTGGCTGTACCTGGGGGTGCCCTGCCTGTCCCCTAGGTGTCCCTGGGGATGCCCTGGAGTCCCTGGGGGTGCCCTGGCTGTCCCTGGGGGTCCCTGGCTGTCCCCTAGGTGTCCCTGGGGTGCCCTGGCTTTCCCTGGGGTGCCCTGGCTGTCCCCTAGGTGTCCTTGGGGTGCCTTGCTGTCCCCAAGGCGTCCCTGGGGTGCCCTGGCTGTCCCCTAGGTGTCCCTGGGGGTGCCCTGGCTGTCCCTGGGGGTCCCTGGCTGTCCCCTAGGTGTCCCTAGGGGTGCCTTGTCTGTCCCTGGGGGGGCCCTGGGTGTACCCTGGTGTCCCTGGGAGGGCCCTGGCTGTCCCCTAAGTGTCCCTGGGGGTGCTCTGGTGTCCCTGGGGATGCCCTGGCTGTCCCCTAGCTGTCCCTGGGGGTGCCCTGGGTGTCGCTTGGGTTCCCTGGCCGTCCCCTAGGTGTCCCTGGGGGTGCCCTGGCTGTCCCTGGTGTGCCCTGGCTGTCCCCTACGTGTCCCTGGGGGTGCCCTGGGTTTCCCGGGGTGCCCTGGCTGTCCCCTAGGTGTCCCTGGCGTGCCCTGGCTGTCCCTGGTGTGCCCTGGCTGTCTCCTACGTGTCCCTGGGGGTGCCCTGGGTGTCCCTGGGGTGCCCTAGGAGTGCCCCGGCTGTCCCTGGGGGTGCCCAGGCTGTCCCCTAGGTGTCCCTGGGGGTACCCTGGCTGTCCCCTATGTGTCCCTGGGGTGCCCTGGCTGTCCCTGGGGTGCTGTGGCTGTCCCCTAGGTGTCCCTGGGGGTGCCCCGGCTGTCCCTGGGGGTGCCCAGGCTGTCCCCTAGGTGTCCCTGGGGGTCCCTGGCTGTCCCCTAGGTGTCCCTGGGGTGCCCTGGCTTTCCCTGGGGTGCCCTGGCTGTCCCCTTGGTGTCCCTGGGGGTGCCCTGGCTGTCCTTGGGGTCCTCTGGCTGTCCCCTAGGTGTCCCTGGGGGTGCCCTGACATTCCCTGGGGTGCCCTGGCTGTGCCCTAGGTGTCCCTGGATGTGCCCTGGCTATCCCCTTGGTGTCCCTGGCGGTGCCCTGGCTTTCCCCTAGGTGTCCCTAGGGTGCCCAGGCTGTCCCCTATCTGTCCCTGGGAGTGCCCTGGGTGTCCCTGGGGTGCCCTGGCTGTCCCCTAGGTGTCCCTGGGGGTGCCCTGGCTGTCCCTGGTGTGCCCTGGCTGTCCCCTACGTGTCCCTGGGGGTACCCTGGGTGTCCCTGGGGTGCCCTAGGGGTGCCCCGGCTGTCCCTGGGGTTGCCCAGGTTGTCCCCTAGGTGTCCATGGGGGTACCCTGGCTGTCCCCTATGTGTCCCTGGGGGCGCCCTGGCTATCCCTGTGGTGCCCTGGCTGTCCCCTAGGTGTCCCTGGGGTGCCGTGGCAGCCCCCTTGGTGTCCCTGGGGGTGCCCTGGCTGTCCCTTGGGGCGCCGTGGGTGTCCCTGGGGGTGCCCTGGCTGTCCCTGGGGTGCCCTGGCTGTCCCCTAGGTGTCCCTTGGGGTGCCCTGGCTGTCCCCTAGGTATCCCTGGGGGTGCCCTTGCTGTCTCTGGAGTGCCCTGCCTGTCCCCTATGTGTCCCTGGATGTGCCCTGGCTATCACCTTGGTGTCCCTGGGGGTGCCCTGGCTTTCTCCTAGGTGTCCCTGGAGGTGCCCTGGCTGTCCCCTTGGTGTCCCTGGGGGGGCCCTGGCTGTCCCTGGGGTGCCCTAGCTGTCCCCTAGGTGTCCCTGGGGGTGCCCTGGCTGTCCCCTTGGTGTCCCTGGAGTACCCTGGCTGTCCCTTATGTGTCCCTGGGGGTGCCCAGGGTGTCCCTGGGGTGCCTTGCTGTCCCCTAGATGTCCCTGGGGGTGCCCTGCCTGTCCCCTAGGTGTCCCTGGGGGTGCCCTGCCTGTCCCCGAGGTGTCCCTGGGGGTGCCCTGGCTGACCCTAGGGTGCCCTGCCTGTCCCCTAGGTGTCCCTGGGAGTGCCCTGGCTGTCATCTAGGTGTCCCTGGGGGTCCCTGGCTGTCCCCTAGTGTTCCCTGGGGGAGCCCTGGCTGTCCCAAGGGTGCCCTGCCTGTCCCCTAGGTGTCCCTGGGAGTGCCCTGGCTGTCCCCTAGGTGTCCCTGGGGGTGCCCTGGGTGTCCCTCTGGGTGCCCTGGCTGTCCCCTAGGTGTCCCTGGGGTCCCCTGGGTGTCCCCGGGGGTGCCCTGGCTGTTCCTGTGGTGCCCTGGCTGTCTTCTAGGTGTCCCTGGGGGGCCCTGGTTGTCTCCTCGGTGTCCCTGGGGGTGCCCTGCGTGTCCCTGGGGGTGCCCTGGGTGTCCCTGGGGTGCCCTGGGGGTGCCCTGGCTGTCCCGTAGGTGTCCCAGGGCTGCCCTGGCTGTCCCATAGGTGTCCCTGGGGGTGCCCTGGCTGTTCCTTAGGTGTCCCTGGGGGTGCCCTGGCTGTCCCTTAGGTGTTTCTGGGGGTTCCCTGGCTATCTGTGGGGTGCCGTGGCTGCCTCTGGGGTGCCCTTGATGTCCCCTAGGTGTCCCTGGGGTGCCCTGAGTGTCCCTGTGGGTGCCCTGGCTGTCCCCTAGGTGTCCCTGGGGTGCCCTGGCTGTCCTTTAGGTGTCCCTGGGGGTGCCCTGGCTGTCCCCTAGGTGTCCCTGCCTCGCTCGTATCCTCGACTCCGCCTCCGGCGCCATGGTGACACCCCTCCCAGTCTGGACCAGTGTGGCCACACCCCCTCCCCTGGGGCCATTAGACCCATCCCAGTACAGACCAGTAAGGCACCGTGTGCCCACCATCGACCCCCACACGCCTGCCAGTTCGTCCCAGTCCACTCCCCGTCCATCCCAGTTCTCTCTGATCACCCTCCCAGTGCTCCCAGTCCATCCCAGTCCCGCAGGTGCTGGTGCTTGTGGCTTGATCAGCTGGTGCCTGTCCGCAACGTGGAGCGGGTCAAATGAGGCCTCAGGGGGAGGGGGGGGCGGATTTTGGGGGGTCCTGGGGGTCCCGAGTTGTCCTGGAGGGGTTTGGGGGGTCTGCGGGGAGTCTCAAGGGGCTGCTGTGGGTGTTTTTCGGGGATCTTCGGGAGGTTTGGGCGGCCCATGTGAGGCATCAAAGGAACCTGAGGAGGGTTTTGCGGGCTCCTGGAGGTCGGGGGGGCCCTGGGGGTGGTTTGGGGGGCACTGGGGGGTTCCAGCCCGTGACCCCCCCCCGTTTTTGACCCCCCCGCCCCCCCGAGCTGTTTCGGTCTCATCGACGCCCTCCTGAAGCCCAAGGGGGGGTGGGCGCTGGGCCCCCCCCGCTGCCCCCTCCCCCTGCCACCCCCGCGACGCCCTGCAGGTGAGGGACCCCCAAAAACCCCTCCCCAGACCCCAAATTCACCCCTGGGACCCCAAAAAACCCCCAAAACCTCTCCCCGGACCCCAAATTCACCCCTGAGGCCCCAAAAAACCCCCAAACCCCTCCCCATGAACCCCAAATCCACCCCTGGGATCCCCCAAAACCTCCCCAGGACCCCAGATCCACCCTGGGACCCCCAAATCCATCCCTTGGACCCCCAAAAACCCCCAAATCCATCCCTGGGACCCCCCAAAACCTCCCTTCAAACCCCAAATTCACCCCTCGGACCTCCAGAATCCTTCCACAGGACCCCTCAGGGGTCGTTCCCCACGAAAAAGTGCGGGAAACGTGAGGGGAGAAAAAGGGCGGGAAACGTGAGGGGAGAAAAAGGGCGGGATCAAGTGGAGGGGATCAATGGAATTTTGGGGGGGGTCAGCGACGCTGAGGAAGGATCAATGGAATATTGGGGGGGCATCAATGACATTGGGGGGGTCAGTGACACTCGGGTGGGGATCAATGATGCTGTGGGGGGGTCGATATCAGCTCGAGGGGCGGCCATGGGTTTTTGGGGGGCCGCAACGCAGGCATCCGTGCTGGGTTTGGAGCGGGGGGGCCCCTTCAACCTCTGGGGGGGCCCTGGCTGTCCCCTGGCTGTACCTGGGGGTGCCCTGGCTGTCCCCTAGGTGTCCCTGGGGATGCCCTGGAGTCCCTGGGGGTGCCCTGGCTGTCCCTGGGGGTCCCTGGCTGTCCCCTAGGTGTCCCTGGGGTGCCCTGGCTTTCCCTGGGGTGCCCTGGCTGTCCCCTAGGTGTCCTTGGGGTGCCTTGCTGTCCCCAAGGCGTCCCTGGGGTGCCCTGGCTGTCCCCTAGGTGTCCCTGGGGGTGCTCTGGTGTCCCTGGGGATGCCCTGGCTGTCCCCTAGCTGTCCCTGGGGGTGCCCTGGGTGTCCCTGGGGCGCCCTGGCTGTCCCCTAGGTGTCCCTGGGGTGCCGTGGCTGTCCCCTTGGTGTCCCTGGGGGTGACCTCCCTGTCCCCTAGGTGTCCCTGGAGGTGCCCTGGCTGTCCCCTTGGTGTCCCTGGGGGTGCCCTGGCTGTCCCATAGGTGTCCCTGGAGGTGCCCTGGCTGTCCCCTTGGTGTCCCTGGGGGTGCCCTGGCATTCCCTGGGGTGCCCTGGCTGTCCCCTTGGTGTCCCTGGGGGTGCCCTGGCTGTCCTTGGGGTCCTCTGGCTGTCCCCTAGGTGTCCCTGGGGGTGCCCTGACATTCCCTGGGGTGCCCTGGCTGTGCCCTAGGTGTCCCTGGATGTGCCCTGGCTATCCCCTTGGTGTCCCTGGCGGTGCCCTGGCTTTCCCCTAGGTGTCCCTAGGGTGCCCAGGCTGTCCCCTAGGTGTCCCTGGGGGTGCCCTGGCTGTCCCTGGTGTGCCCTGGCTGTCCCCTACGTGTCCCTGGGGGTACCCTGGGTGTCCCTGGGGTGCCCTAGGGGTGCCCCGGCTGTCCCTGGGGTTGCCCAGGTTGTCCCCTAGGTGTCCATGGGGGTACCCTGGCTGTCCCCTATGTGTCCCTGGGGGCGCCCTGGCTATCCCTGTGGTGCCCTGGCTGTCCCCTAGGTGTCCCTGGGGTGCCGTGGCAGCCCCCTTGGTGTCCCTGGGGGTGCCCTGGCTGTCCCTTGGGGCGCCGTGGGTGTCCCTGGGGGTGCCCTGGCTGTCCCTGGGGTGCCCTGGCTGTCCCCTAGGTGTCCCTTGGGGTGCCCTGGCTGTCCCCTAGGTATCCCTGGGGGTGCCCTTGCTGTCTCTGGAGTGCCCTGCCTGTCCCCTATGTGTCCCTGGATGTGCCCTGGCTATCACCTTGGTGTCCCTGGGGGTGCCCTGGCTTTCTCCTAGGTGTCCCTGGAGGTGCCCTGGCTGTCCCCTTGGTGTCCCTGGGGGGGCCCTGGCTGTCCCTGGGGTGCCCTAGCTGTCCCCTAGGTGTCCCTGGGGGTGCCCTGGCTGTCCCCTTGGTGTCCCTGGAGTACCCTGGCTGTCCCTTATGTGTCCCTGGGGGTGCCCAGGGTGTCCCTGGGGTGCCTTGCTGTCCCCTAGATGTCCCTGGGGGTGCCCTGCCTGTCCCCTAGGTGTCCCTGGGGGTGCCCTGCCTGTCCCCGAGGTGTCCCTGGGGGTGCCCTGGCTGACCCTAGGGTGCCCTGCCTGTCCCCTAGGTGTCCCTGGGAGTGCCCTGGCTGTCATCTAGGTGTCCCTGGGGGTCCCTGGCTGTCCCCTAGTGTTCCCTGGGGGAGCCCTGGCTGTCCCAAGGGTGCCCTGCCTGTCCCCTAGGTGTCCCTGGGAGTGCCCTGGCTGTCCCCTAGGTGTCCCTGGGGGTGCCCTGGGTGTCCCTCTGGGTGCCCTGGCTGTCCCCTAGGTGTCCCTGGGGGTCCCTGGCTGTCCCCTAGGTGTCCCTGGGGTGCCCTGGCTTTCCCTGGGGTGCCCTGGCTGTCCCCTAGGTGTCCTTGGGGTGCCTTGCTGTCCCCAAGGCGTCCCTGGGGTGCCCTGGCTGTCCCCTAGGTGTCCCTGGGGGTGCCCTGGCTGTCCCTGGGGGTCCCTGGCTGTCCCCTAGGTGTCCCTAGGGGTGCCTTGTCTGTCCCTGGGGGGGCCCTGGGTGTACCCTGGTGTCCCTGGGAGGGCCCTGGCTGTCCCCTAAGTGTCCCTGGGGGTGCTCTGGTGTCCCTGGGGATGCCCTGGCTGTCCCCTAGCTGTCCCTGGGGGTGCCCTGGAGTCCCTGGGGGTGCCCTGGCTGTCCCTGGGGGTCCCTGGCTGTCCCCTAGGTGTCCCTGGGGTGCCCTGGCTTTCCCTGGGGTGCCCTGGCTGTCCCCTAGGTGTCCTTGGGGTGCCTTGCTGTCCCCAAGGCGTCCCTGGGGTGCCCTGGCTGTCCCCTAGGTGTCCCTGGGGGTGCTCTGGTGTCCCTGGGGATGCCCTGGCTGTCCCCTAGCTGTCCCTGGGGGTGCCCTGGGTGTCCCTGGGGCGCCCTGGCTGTCCCCTAGGTGTCCCTGGGGTGCCGTGGCTGTCCCCTTGGTGTCCCTGGGGGTGACCTCCCTGTCCCCTAGGTGTCCCTGGAGGTGCCCTGGCTGTCCCCTTGGTGTCCCTGGGGGTGCCCTGGCTGTCCCATAGGTGTCCCTGGAGGTGCCCTGGCTGTCCCCTTGGTGTCCCTGGGGGTGCCCTGGCATTCCCTGGGGTGCCCTGGCTGTCCCCTTGGTGTCCCTGGGGGTGCCCTGGCTGTCCTTGGGGTCCTCTGGCTGTCCCCTAGGTGTCCCTGGGGGTGCCCTGACATTCCCTGGGGTGCCCTGGCTGTGCCCTAGGTGTCCCTGGATGTGCCCTGGCTATCCCCTTGGTGTCCCTGGCGGTGCCCTGGCTTTCCCCTAGGTGTCCCTAGGGTGCCCAGGCTGTCCCCTATCTGTCCCTGGGAGTGCCCTGGGTGTCCCTGGGGTGCCCTGGCTGTCCCCTAGGTGTCCCTGGGGGTGCCCTGGCTGTCCCTGGTGTGCCCTGGCTGTCCCCTACGTGTCCCTGGGGGTACCCTGGGTGTCCCTGGGGTGCCCTAGGGGTGCCCCGGCTGTCCCTGGGGTTGCCCAGGTTGTCCCCTAGGTGTCCATGGGGGTACCCTGGCTGTCCCCTATGTGTCCCTGGGGGCGCCCTGGCTATCCCTGTGGTGCCCTGGCTGTCCCCTAGGTGTCCCTGGGGTGCCGTGGCAGCCCCCTTGGTGTCCCTGGGGGTGCCCTGGCTGTCCCTTGGGGCGCCGTGGGTGTCCCTGGGGGTGCCCTGGCTGTCCCTGGGGTGCCCTGGCTGTCCCCTAGGTGTCCCTTGGGGTGCCCTGGCTGTCCCCTAGGTATCCCTGGGGGTGCCCTTGCTGTCTCTGGAGTGCCCTGCCTGTCCCCTATGTGTCCCTGGATGTGCCCTGGCTATCACCTTGGTGTCCCTGGGGGTGCCCTGGCTTTCTCCTAGGTGTCCCTGGAGGTGCCCTGGCTGTCCCCTTGGTGTCCCTGGGGGGGCCCTGGCTGTCCCTGGGGTGCCCTAGCTGTCCCCTAGGTGTCCCTGGGGGTGCCCTGGCTGTCCCCTTGGTGTCCCTGGAGTACCCTGGCTGTCCCTTATGTGTCCCTGGGGGTGCCCAGGGTGTCCCTGGGGTGCCTTGCTGTCCCCTAGATGTCCCTGGGGGTGCCCTGCCTGTCCCCTAGGTGTCCCTGGGGGTGCCCTGCCTGTCCCCGAGGTGTCCCTGGGGGTGCCCTGGCTGACCCTAGGGTGCCCTGCCTGTCCCCTAGGTGTCCCTGGGAGTGCCCTGGCTGTCATCTAGGTGTCCCTGGGGGTCCCTGGCTGTCCCCTAGTGTTCCCTGGGGGAGCCCTGGCTGTCCCAAGGGTGCCCTGCCTGTCCCCTAGGTGTCCCTGGGAGTGCCCTGGCTGTCCCCTAGGTGTCCCTGGGGGTGCCCTGGGTGTCCCTCTGGGTGCCCTGGCTGTCCCCTAGGTGTCCCTGGGGGTCCCTGGCTGTCCCCTAGGTGTCCCTGGGGTGCCCTGGCTTTCCCTGGGGTGCCCTGGCTGTCCCCTAGGTGTCCTTGGGGTGCCTTGCTGTCCCCAAGGCGTCCCTGGGGTGCCCTGGCTGTCCCCTAGGTGTCCCTGGGGGTGCCCTGGCTGTCCCTGGGGGTCCCTGGCTGTCCCCTAGGTGTCCCTAGGGGTGCCTTGTCTGTCCCTGGGGGGGCCCTGGGTGTACCCTGGTGTCCCTGGGAGGGCCCTGGCTGTCCCCTAAGTGTCCCTGGGGGTGCTCTGGTGTCCCTGGGGATGCCCTGGCTGTCCCCTAGCTGTCCCTGGGGGTGCCCTGGGTGTCCCTGGGGTGCCCTGGCTGTCCCCTACGTGTCCCGGGGGGTGCCCTGGGTGTCCCTGGGGTGCCGTGGCTGTCCCCTTGGTGTCCCTGGGGGTGACCTGCCTGTCCCCTAGGTGTCCCTGGAGGTGCCCTGGCTGTCCCCTTGGTGTCCCTGGGGGTGCCCTGGCTGTCCCATAGGTGTCCCTGGAGGTGCCCTGGCTGTCCCCTAGGTGTCCCTGGGGGTGCCCTGGGTGTCCCTGGGGTGCCCTGGCTGTCCCCTAGGTGTCCCCGGGGATGCCCTGGCTATCCCTGGGGGGGCCCTGGCTGTCCCTGGGGTGCCCTAGCTGTCCCCTAGGTGTCCCTGGGGGTGCCCTGGCTGTCCCCTTGGTGTCCCTGGGGTACCCTGGCTGTCCCTTATGTGTCCCTGGGGGTGCCCAGGGTGTCCCTGGGGTGCCTTGCTGTCCCCTAGGTGCCCCTGGGGGTGCCCTGCCTGTCCCATATGTGTCCCAGGGGGTGCCCTGCCTGTCCCCGAGGTGTCCCTGGGGGTGCCCTGGCTGTCCTTGGGGTGCTCTGGCTGTCCCCTAGGTGTCCCTGGAGTGCCCTGACTGTCCCCTAGGTGTCCCTGGGGGTTCCCTGGCTGTCCCCTAGTTGTCCCTGGGGGAGCCCTGGCTGACCCTAGAGTGCCCTGCCTGTCCCCTAGGTGTCCCTGGGAGTGCCCTGGCTGTCACCTAGGTGTCCCTGGGGGTCCCTGGCTGTCCCCTAGTTGTCCCTGGGGGAGCCCTGGCTGTCCCAAGGGTGCCCTGCCTGTCCCCTAGGTGTCCCTGGGAGTGCCCTGGCTGTCCCCTAGGTGTCCCTGGGGGTGCCCTGGGTGTCCCTCTGGGTGCCCTGGCTGTCCCCTAGGTGTCCCTGGGGTCCCCTGGGTGTCCCCGGGGGTGCCCTGGCTGTTCCTGTGGTGCCCTGGCTGTCTTCTAGGTGTCCCTGGGGGGCCCTGGCTGTCCCCTAGGTGTCCCTGGGGTTCCCTGGCTGTCCCTGGGGTGCCCAGGCTTTCCTATAGGTGTCCCTGGGGGTGCCCTGGCTGTCCCCTAGGTGTCCCAGGGCTGCCCTGGCTGTCCCATAGGTGTCCCTGGGGGTGCTTTGGCTGTTCCTTAGGTGTCCCTGGGGGTGCCCTGAGTGTCCCTGTGGGTGCCCTGGCTGTCCCCTAGGTGTCCCTGGGGTTCCCTGGCTGTCCCTGGGGTGCCCTGGCTGTCCCATAGGTGTCCCTAGGGGTGCCTTGTCTGTCTCTGGGGGGGCCCTGGGTGTACCCTGGTGTCCCTGGGAGGGCCCTGGCTGTCCCCTAAGTGTCCCTGGGGGTGCTCTGGTGTCCCTGGGGATGCCCTGGCTGTCCCCTAGCTGTCCCTGGGGGTGCCCTGGGTGTCCCTGGGGTGCCCTGGCTGTCCCCTAGGTGTCCCTGGGGGTGCCCTGGCTGTCCCTGGTGTGCCCTAGCTGTCCCCTACGTGTCCCTGGGGGTGCCCTGGGTGTCCCTGAGGTGCTCTAGGGGTGCCCCGGCTGTCCCTGGGGGTGCCCAGGCTGTCCCCTAGGGGTCCCTGGGGGTACCCTGGCTGTCCCTGGGGTGCCCTGGCTGTCCCCTAGGTGTCCCTGGGGTGCCGTGGCTGTCCCCTTGGTGTCCCTGGGGGTGACCTGCCTGTCCCCTAGGTGTCCCTGGAGGTGCCCTGGCTGTCCCCTTGGTGTCCCTAGGGGTGCCCTGGCTGTCCCATAGGTGTCCCTGGAGGTGCCCTGGCTGTCCCCTAGGTGTCCCTGGGGGTGCCCTGGGTGTCCCTGGGGTGCCCTGGCTGTCCCCTAGGTGTCCCCGGGGATGCCCTGGCTATCCCTGGGGGGGCCCTGGCTGTCCCTGGGGTGCCCTAGCTGTCCCCTAGGTGTCCCTGGGGGTGCCCTGGCTGTCCCCTTGGTGTCCCTGGGGTACCCTGGCTGTCCCTTATATGTCCCTGGGCGTTCCCTGGATATCTGTGGGGTGCCGTGGCTGCCTCTGGGGTGCCCTTGATGTCCCCTAGGTGTTCCTGGGGTGCCCTGAGTGTCCCTGGGGTGCCCTGGCTGTCCCCTAGGTGTCCTTGGGGTGCCTTGCTGTCCCCAAGGCGTCCCTGGGGTGCCCTGGCTGTCCCCTAGGTGTCCCTGGGGGTGCCCTGGCTGTCCCTGGGGGTCCCTGGCTGTCCCATAGGTGTCCCTAGGGGTGCCTTGTCTGTCCCTGGGGGGGCCCTGGGTGTACCCTGGTGTCCCTGGGAGGGCCCTGGCTGTCCCCTAAGTGTCCCTGGGGGTGCTCTGGTGTCCCTGGGGATGCCCTGGCTGTCCCCTAGCTGTCCCCTAGGTGCCCTGGGTGTCCCTGGGGTGCCCTGGCTGTCCCCTAGGTGTCCCTGGGGGTGCCCTGGCTGTCCCTGGTGTGCCCTAGCTGTCCCCTACGTGTCCCTGGGGGTGCCCTGGGTGTCCCTGAGGTGCTCTAGGGGTGCCCCGGCTGTCCCTGGGCGTGCCCAGGCTGTCCCCTAGGGGTCCCTGGGATGCCGTGGCTGTCCCCTTGGTGTCCCTGGGGGTGACCTGCCTGTCCCCTAGGTGTCCCTGGAGGTGCCCTGGCTGTCCCCTTGGTGTCCCTGGGGGTGCCCTGGCTGTCCCATAGGTGTCCCTGGAGGTGCCCTGGCTGTCCCCTTGGTGTCCCTGGGGGTGCCCTGGGTGTCCCTGAGGTGCCCTGGCTGTCCCCTAGGTGTCCCCGGGGATGCCCTGGCTATCCCTGGGGGGGCCCTGGCTGTCCCTGGGGTGCCCTAGCTGTCCCCTAGGTGTCCCTGGGGGTGCCCTGGCTGTCCCCTTGGTGTCCCTGGGGTACCCTGGCTGTCCCTTATGTGTCCCTGGGCGTGCCCAGGGTGTCCCTGGGGTGCCTTGCTGTCCCCTAGGTGTCCCTGGGGGTGCCCTGCCTGTCCCCTAGGTGTCCCTGGGGGTGCCCTGCCTGTCCCCGAGGTGTCCCTGGGGGTGCCCTGGCTGTCCTTGGGGTGCTCTGGCTGTCCCCTAGGTGTCCCTGGAGTGCCCTGACTGTCCCCTAGGTGTCCCTCGGGGTTGCCTGGCTGTCCCCTAGTTGTCCCTGGGGGAGCCCTGGCTGTCCCAAGGGTGCCCTGCCTGTCCCCTAGGTGTCCCTGGGAGTGCCCTGGCTGTCCCCTAGGTGTCCCTGGGGGTGCCCTGGGTGTCCCTCTGGCTGCCCTGGCTGTCCCCTAGGTGTCCCTGGGGTGCCCTGGGTGTCCCCGGGGGTGCCCTGGCTGTTCCTGTGGTGCCCTGGCTGTCTTCTAGGTGTCCCTGGGGGGCCCTGGCTGTCCCCTAGGTGTCCCTGGGGTTCCCTGGCTGTCCCTGGGGTGCCCAGGCTTTCCTATAGGTGTCCCTGGGGGTGCCCTGGCTGTCCCCTAGGTGTCCCAGGGCTGCCCTGGCTGTCCCATAGGTGTCCCTGGGGGTGCCCTGGCTGTCCCTTAGGTGTCCCTGGGGGTTCCCTGGCTATCTGTGGGGTGCCGTGGCTGCCTCTGGGGTGCCCTTGATGTCCCCTAGGTGTCCCTGGGGTGCCCTGAGTGTCCCTGTGGGTGCCCTGGCTGTCCCCTAGGTGTCCCTGGGGGTGCCCTGGCTGTCCCCTAGGTGTCCCTGCCTCGCTCGTATCCTCGACTCCGCCTCCGGCGCCATGGTGACACCCCTCCCAGTCTGGACCGGTGTGGCCACACCCCCTCCCCTGGGGCCATTAGACCCATCCCAGTACAGACCAGTAAGGCACCGTGTGCCCACCATGGACCCCCACACGCCTGCCAGTTCGTCCCAGTCCACTCCCCGTCCATCCCAGTTCTCTCTGATCACCCTCCCAGTGCTCCCAGTCCATCCCAGTCCCGCAGGTGCTGGTGCTTGTGGCTTGATGAGCTGGTGCCTGTCCGCAACGTGGAGCGGATCAAATGAGGCCTCAGGGGGAGGGGGGGGCGGATTTTGGGGGGTCCTGGGGGTCCCGAGTTGTCCTGGAGGGGTTTGGGGGGTCTGCGGGGAGTCTCAAGGGGCTGCTGTGGGTGTTTTTCGGGGATCTTCGGGAGGTTTGGGCGGCCCATTTGAGGCATCAAAGGAACCTGAGGAGGGTTTTGCGGGCTCCTGGAGGTCGGGGGGGCCCTGGGGGTGGTTTGGGGGGCACTGGGGGGTTCCAGCCCGTGACCCCCCCCCGTTTTTGACCCCCCCGCCCCCCCGAGCTGTTTCGGTCTCATCGACGCCCTCCTGAAGCCCAAGGGGGGGTGGGCGCTGGGCCCCCCCCGCTGCCCCCTCCCCCTGCCACCCCCGCGACGCCCTGCAGGTGAGGGACCCCCAAAAACCCCTCCCCAGACCCCAAATTCACCCCTGGGACCCCAAAAAAACCCCCAAAACCTCTCCCCGGACCCCAAATTCACCCCTGAGGCCCCAAAAAACCCCCAAACCCCTCCCCATGAACCCCAGATCCACCCCTGGGACCCCCCAAAACCTCCCCAGGACCCCAGATCCACCCCGGGACCCCCAAATCCATCCCTTGGACCCCCAAAAACCCCCAAATCCATCCCTGGGACCCCCCAAAACCTCCCTTCAAACCCCAAATTCACCCCTCGGACCTCCAGAATCCTTCCACAGGACCCCTCAGGGGTCGTTCCCCACGAAAAAGTGCGGGAAACGTGAGGGGAGAAAAAGGGCGGGAAACGTGAGGGGAGAAAAAGGGCGGGATCAAGTGAAGGGGATCAATGGAATTTTGGGGGGGGTCAGCGACGCTGAGGAAGGATCAATGGAATATTGGGGGGGCATCAATGACATTGGGGGGGTCAGTGACACTCGGGTGGGGATCAATGATGCTGTGGGGGGGTCGATATCAGCTCGAGGGGCGGCCATGGGTTTTTGGGGGGCCGCAACGCAGGCATCCGTGCTGGGTTTGGAGCGGGGGGGCCCCTTCAACCTCTGGGGGGGCCCTGGCTGTCCCCTGGCTGTACCTGGGGGTGCCCTGCCTGTCCCCTAGGTGTCCCTGGGGATGCCCTGGAGTCCCTGGGGGTGCCCTGGCTGTCCCTGGGGGTCCCTGGCTGTCCCCTAGGTGTCCCTGGGGTGCCCTGGCTTTCCCTGGGGTGCCCTGGCTGTCCCGTAGGTGTCCTTGGGGTGCCTTGCTGTCCCCAAGGCGTCCCTGGGGTGCCCTGGCTGTCCCCTAGGTGTCCCTGGGGGTGCCCTGGCTGTCCCTGGGGGTCCCTGGCTGTCCCCTAGGTGTCCCTAGGGGTGCCTTGTCTGTCCCTGGGGGGGCCCTGGGTGTACCCTGGTGTCCCTGGGAGGGCCCTGGCTGTCCCCTAAGTGTCCCTGGGGGTGCTCTGGTGTCCCTGGGGATGCCCTGGCTGTCCCCTAGCTGTCCCTGGGGGTGCCCTGGGTGTCGCTTGGGTTCCCTGGCCGTCCCCTAGGTGTCCCTGGGGGTGCCCTGGCTGTCCCTGGTGTGCCCTGGCTGTCCCCTACGTGTCCCTGGGGGTGCCCTGGGTTTCCCGGGGTGCCCTGGCTGTCCCCTAGGTGTCCCTGGCGTGCCCTGGCTGTCCCTGGTGTGCCCTGGCTGTCTCCTACGTGTCCCTGGGGGTGCCCTGGGTGTCCCTGGGGTGCCCTAGGAGTGCCCCGGCTGTCCCTGGGGGTGCCCAGGCTGTCCCCTAGGTGTCCCTGGGGGTACCCTGGCTGTCCCCTATGTGTCCCTGGGGTGCCCTGGCTGTCCCTGGGGTGCTGTGGCTGTCCCCTAGGTGTCCCTGGGGGTGCCCCGGCTGTCCCTGGGGGTGCCCAGGCTGTCCCCTAGGTGTCCCTGGGGGTCCCTGGCTGTCCCCTAGGTGTCCCTGGGGTGCCCTGGCTTTCCCTGGGGTGCCCTGGCTGTCCCCTTGGTGTCCCTGGGGGTGCCCTGGCTGTCCTTGGGGTCCTCTGGCTGTCCCCTAGGTGTCCCTGGGGGTGCCCTGACATTCCCTGGGGTGCCCTGGCTGTGCCCTAGGTGTCCCTGGATGTGCCCTGGCTATCCCCTTGGTGTCCCTGGCGGTGCCCTGGCTTTCCCCTAGGTGTCCCTAGGGTGCCCAGGCTGTCCCCTATCTGTCCCTGGGAGTGCCCTGGGTGTCCCTGGGGTGCCCTGGCTGTCCCCTAGGTGTCCCTGGGGGTGCCCTGGCTGTCCCTGGTGTGCCCTGGCTGTCCCCTACGTGTCCCTGGGGGTACCCTGGGTGTCCCTGGGGTGCCCTAGGGGTGCCCCGGCTGTCCCTGGGGTTGCCCAGGTTGTCCCCTAGGTGTCCATGGGGGTACCCTGGCTGTCCCCTATGTGTCCCTGGGGGCGCCCTGGCTATCCCTGTGGTGCCCTGGCTGTCCCCTAGGTGTCCCTGGGGTGCCGTGGCAGCCCCCTTGGTGTCCCTGGGGGTGCCCTGGCTGTCCCTTGGGGCGCCGTGGGTGTCCCTGGGGGTGCCCTGGCTGTCCCTGGGGTGCCCTGGCTGTCCCCTAGGTGTCCCTTGGGGTGCCCTGGCTGTCCCCTAGGTATCCCTGGGGGTGCCCTTGCTGTCTCTGGAGTGCCCTGCCTGTCCCCTATGTGTCCCTGGATGTGCCCTGGCTATCACCTTGGTGTCCCTGGGGGTGCCCTGGCTTTCTCCTAGGTGTCCCTGGAGGTGCCCTGGCTGTCCCCTTGGTGTCCCTGGGGGGGCCCTGGCTGTCCCTGGGGTGCCCTAGCTGTCCCCTAGGTGTCCCTGGGGGTGCCCTGGCTGTCCCCTTGGTGTCCCTGGAGTACCCTGGCTGTCCCTTATGTGTCCCTGGGGGTGCCCAGGGTGTCCCTGGGGTGCCTTGCTGTCCCCTAGATGTCCCTGGGGGTGCCCTGCCTGTCCCCTAGGTGTCCCTGGGGGTGCCCTGCCTGTCCCCGAGGTGTCCCTGGGGGTGCCCTGGCTGACCCTAGGGTGCCCTGCCTGTCCCCTAGGTGTCCCTGGGAGTGCCCTGGCTGTCATCTAGGTGTCCCTGGGGGTCCCTGGCTGTCCCCTAGTGTTCCCTGGGGGAGCCCTGGCTGTCCCAAGGGTGCCCTGCCTGTCCCCTAGGTGTCCCTGGGAGTGCCCTGGCTGTCCCCTAGGTGTCCCTGGGGGTGCCCTGGGTGTCCCTCTGGGTGCCCTGGCTGTCCCCTAGGTGTCCCTGGGGTCCCCTGGGTGTCCCCGGGGGTGCCCTGGCTGTTCCTGTGGTGCCCTGGCTGTCTTCTAGGTGTCCCTGGGGGGCCCTGGTTGTCTCCTCGGTGTCCCTGGGGGTGCCCTGGGTGTCCCTGGGGGTGCCCTGGGTGTCCCTGGGGTGCCCTGGGGGTGCCCTGGCTGTCCCGTAGGTGTCCCAGGGCTGCCCTGGCTGTCCCATAGGTGTCCCTGGGGGTGCCCTGGCTGTTCCTTAGGTGTCCCTGGGGGTGCCCTGGCTGTCCCTTAGGTGTCCCTGGGGGTTCCCTGGCTATCTGTGGGGTGCCGTGGCTGCCTCTGGGGTGCCCTTGATGTCCCCTAGGTGTCCCTGGGGTGCCCTGAGTGTCCCTGTGGGTGCCCTGGCTGTCCCCTAGGTGTCCCTGGGGTGCCCTGGCTGTCCTTTAGGTGTCCCTGGGGGTGCCCTGGCTGTCCCCTAGGTGTCCCTGCCTCGCTCGTATCCTCGACTCCGCCTCCGGCGCCATGGTGACACCCCTCCCAGTCTGGACCAGTGTGGCCACACCCCCTCCCCTGGGGCCATTAGACCCATCCCAGTACAGACCAGTAAGGCACCGTGTGCCCACCATCGACCCCCACACGCCTGCCAGTTCGTCCCAGTCCACTCCCCGTCCATCCCAGTTCTCTCTGATCACCCTCCCAGTGCTCCCAGTCCATCCCAGTCCCGCAGGTGCTGGTGCTTGTGGCTTGATCAGCTGGTGCCTGTCCGCAACGTGGAGCGGGTCAAATGAGGCCTCAGGGGGAGGGGGGGGCGGATTTTGGGGGGTCCTGGGGGTCCCGAGTTGTCCTGGAGGGGTTTGGGGGGTCTGCGGGGAGTCTCAAGGGGCTGCTGTGGGTGTTTTTCGGGGATCTTCGGGAGGTTTGGGCGGCCCATGTGAGGCATCAAAGGAACCTGAGGAGGGTTTTGCGGGCTCCTGGAGGTCGGGGGGGCCCTGGGGGTGGTTTGGGGGGCACTGGGGGGTTCCAGCCCGTGACCCCCCCCCGTTTTTGACCCCCCCCGCCCCCCCGAGCTGTTTCGGTCTCATCGACGCCCTCCTGAAGCCCAAGGGGGGGTGGGCGCTGGGCCCCCCCCGCTGCCCCCTCCCCCTGCCACCCCCGCGACGCCCTGCAGGTGAGGGACCCCCAAAAACCCCTCCCCAGACCCCAAATTCACCCCTGGGACCCCAAAAAACCCCCAAAACCTCTCCCCGGACCCCAAATTCACCCCTGAGGCCCCAAAAAACCCCCAAACCCCTCCCCATGAACCCCAAATCCACCCCTGGGATCCCCCAAAACCTCCCCAGGACCCCAGATCCACCCTGGGACCCCCAAATCCATCCCTTGGACCCCCAAAAACCCCCAAATCCATCCCTGGGACCCCCCAAAACCTCCCTTCAAACCCCAAATTCACCCCTCGGACCTCCAGAATCCTTCCACAGGACCCCTCAGGGGTCGTTCCCCACGAAAAAGTGCGGGAAACGTGAGGGGAGAAAAAGGGCGGGAAACGTGAGGGGAGAAAAAGGGCGGGATCAAGTGGAGGGGATCAATGGAATTTTGGGGGGGGTCAGCGACGCTGAGGAAGGATCAATGGAATATTGGGGGGGCATCAATGACATTGGGGGGGTCAGTGACACTCGGGTGGGGATCAATGATGCTGTGGGGGGGTCGATATCAGCTCGAGGGGCGGCCATGGGTTTTTGGGGGGCCGCAACGCAGGCATCCGTGCTGGGTTTGGAGCGGGGGGGCCCCTTCAACCTCTGGGGGGGCCCTGGCTGTCCCCTGGCTGTACCTGGGGGTGCCCTGGCTGTCCCCTAGGTGTCCCTGGGGATGCCCTGGAGTCCCTGGGGGTGCCCTGGCTGTCCCTGGGGGTCCCTGGCTGTCCCCTAGGTGTCCCTGGGGTGCCCTGGCTTTCCCTGGGGTGCCCTGGCTGTCCCCTAGGTGTCCTTGGGGTGCCTTGCTGTCCCCAAGGCGTCCCTGGGGTGCCCTGGCTGTCCCCTAGGTGTCCCTGGGGGTGCTCTGGTGTCCCTGGGGATGCCCTGGCTGTCCCCTAGCTGTCCCTGGGGGTGCCCTGGGTGTCCCTGGGGCGCCCTGGCTGTCCCCTAGGTGTCCCTGGGGTGCCGTGGCTGTCCCCTTGGTGTCCCTGGGGGTGACCTCCCTGTCCCCTAGGTGTCCCTGGAGGTGCCCTGGCTGTCCCCTTGGTGTCCCTGGGGGTGCCCTGGCTGTCCCATAGGTGTCCCTGGAGGTGCCCTGGCTGTCCCCTAGGTGTCCCTGGGGGTGCCCTGGGTGTCCCTCTGGGTGCCCTGGCTGTCCCCTAGGTGTCCCTGGGGTCCCCTGGGTGTCCCCGGGGGTGCCCTGGCTGTTCCTGTGGTGCCCTGGCTGTCTTCTAGGTGTCCCTGGGGGGCCCTGGTTGTCTCCTCGGTGTCCCTGGGGGTGCCCTGGGTGTCCCTGGGGGTGCCCTGGGTGTCCCTGGGGTGCCCTGGGGGTACCCTGGCTGTCCCGTAGGTGTCCCAGGGCTGCCCTGGCTGTCCCATAGGTGTCCCTGGGGGTGCCCTGGCTGTTCCTTAGGTGTCCCTGGGGGTGCCCTGGCTGTCCCTTAGGTGTCCCTGGGGGTTCCCTGGCTATCTGTGGGGTGCCGTGGCTGCCTCTGGGGTGCCCTTGATGTCCCCTAGGTGTCCCTGGGGTGCCCTGAGTGTCCCTGTGGGTGCCCTGGCTGTCCCCTAGGTGTCCCTGGGGTGCCCTGGCTGTCCTTTAGGTGTCCCTGGGGGTGCCCTGGCTGTCCCCTAGGTGTCCCTGCCTCGCTCGTATCCTCGACTCCGCCTCCGGCGCCATGGTGACACCCCTCCCAGTCTGGACCAGTGTGGCCACACCCCCTCCCCTGGGGCCATTAGACCCATCCCAGTACAGACCAGTAAGGCACCGTGTGCCCACCATGGACCCCCACACGCCTGCCAGTTCGTCCCAGTCCACTCCCCGTCCATCCCAGTTCTCTCTGATCACCCTCCCAGTGCTCCCAGTCCATCCCAGTCCCGCAGGTGCTGGTGCTTGTGGCTTGATCAGCTGGTGCCTGTCCGCAACGTGGAGCGGGTCAAATGAGGCCTCAGGGGGAGGGGGGGGCGGATTTTGGGGGGTCCTGGGGGTCCCGAGTTGTCCTGGAGGGGTTTGGGGGGTCTGCGGGGAGTCTCAAGGGGCTGCTGTGGGTGTTTTTCGGGGATCTTCGGGAGGTTTGGGCGGCCCATTTGAGGCATCAAAGGAACCTGAGGAGGGTTTTGCGGGCTCCTGGAGGTCGGGGGGGCCCTGGGGGTGGTTTGGGGGGCACTGGGGGGTTCCAGCCCGTGACCCCCCCCCGTTTTTGACCCCCCCGCCCCCCCCGAGCTGTTTCGGTCTCATCGACGCCCTCCTGAAGCCCAAGGGGGGGTGGGCGCTGGGCCCCCCCCGCTGCCCCCTCCCCCTGCCACCCCCGCGACGCCCTGCAGGTGAGGGACCCCCAAAAACCCCTCCCCAGACCCCAAATTCACCCCTGGGACCCCAAAAAACCCCCAAAACCTCTCCCCGGACCCCAAATTCACCCCTGAGGCCCCAAAAAACCCCCAAACCCCTCCCCATGAACCCCAAATCCACCCCTGGGACCCCCCAAAACCTCCCCAGGACCCCAGATCCACCCCGGGACCCCCAAATCCATCCCTTGGACCCCCAAAAACCCCCAAATCCATCCCTGGGACCCCCCAAAACCTCCCTTCAAACCCCAAATTCACCCCTCGGACCTCCAGAATCCTTCCACAGGACCCCTCAGGGGTCGTTCCCCACGAAAAAGTGCGGGAAACGTGAGGGGAGAAAAAGGGCGGGAAACGTGAGGGGAGAAAAAGGGCGGGATCAAGTGGAGGGGATCAATGGAATTTTGGGGGGGGTCAGCGACGCTGAGGAAGGATCAATGGAATATTGGGGGGGCATCAATGACATTGGGGGGGTCAGTGACACTCGGGTGGGGATCAATGATGCTGTGGGGGGGTCGATATCAGCTCGAGGGGCGGCCATGGGTTTTTGGGGGGCCGCAACGCAGGCATCCGTGCTGGGTTTGGAGCGGGGGGGCCCCTTCAACCTCTGGGGGGGCCCTGGCTGTCCCCTGGCTGTACCTGGGGGTGCCCTGGCTGTCCCCTAGGTGTCCCTGGGGATGCCCTGGAGTCCCTGGGGGTGCCCTGGCTGTCCCTGGGGGTCCCTGGCTGTCCCCTAGGTGTCCCTGGGGTGCCCTGGCTTTCCCTGGGGTGCCCTGGCTGTCCCCTAGGTGTCCTTGGGGTGCCTTGCTGTCCCCAAGGCGTCCCTGGGGTGCCCTGGCTGTCCCCTAGGTGTCCCTGGGGGTGCCCTGGTTGTCCCTGGGGGTCCCTGGTTGTCCCATAGGTGTCCTGAGGGGTGCCTTGTCTGTCCCTGGGGGGGCCCTGGGTGTACCCTGGTGTCCCTGGGAGGGCCCTGGCTGTCCCCTAAGTGTCCCTGGGGGTGCTCTGGTGTCCCTGGGGATGCCCTGGCTGTCCCCTAGCTGTCCCTGGGGGTGCCCTGGGTGTCCCTGGGGTGCCCTGGCTGTCCCCTAGGTGTCCCTGGGGGTGCCCTGGCTGTCCCTGGTGTGCCCTAGCTGTCCCGTACGTGTCCCTGGGGGTGCCCTGGGTGTCCCTGAGGTGCTCTAGGGGTGCCCCGGCTGTCCCTGGGGGTGCCCAGGCTGTCCCCTAGGGGTCCCTGGGGGTACCCTGGCTGTCCCTGGGGTGCCCTGGCTGTCCCCTAGGTGTCCCTGGGGTGCCGTGGCTGTCCCCTTGGTGTCCCTGGGGGTGACCTCCCTGTCCCCTAGGTGTCCCTGGAGGTGCCCTGGCTGTCCCCTTGGTGTCCCTGGGGGTGCCCTGGCTGTCCCATAGGTGTCCCTGGATGTCCCCTGGCTATCCCCTTGGTGTCCCTGGGGGTGCCCTGGCTTTCCGCTAGGTGTCCCTAGGGTGCCCAGGCTGTCCCCTAGGTGTCCCTGGGGGTGCCCTGGCTGTCCCTGGTGTGCCCTAGCTGTCCCCTACGTGTCCCTGGGGGTGCCCTGGGTGTCCCTGAGGTGCTCTAGGGGTGCCCCGGCTGTCCCTGGGGGTGCCCAGGCTGTCCCCTAGGGGTCCCTGGGGGTACCCTGGCTGTCCCTGGGGTGCCCTGGCTGTCCCCTAGGTGTCCCTGGGGTGCCGTGGCTGTCCCCTTGGTGTCCCTGGGGGTGACCTGCCTGTCCCCTAGGTGTCCCTGGAGGTGCCCTGGCTGTCCCCTTGGTGTCCCTGGGGGTGCCCTGGCTGTCCCATAGGTGTCCCTGGATGTCCCCTGGCTATCCCCTTGGTGTCCCTGGGGGTGCCCTTGCTTTCCCCTAGGTGTCCCTAGGGTGCCCAGGCTGTCCCCTAGCTGTCCCTGGGGGTGCCCTGGGTGTACCTTGGGTGCCCTGGCCTTCCCCTAGGTGTCCCTGGGGGTGCCCTGGCTGTCCCTGGTGTGCCCTGGCTGTCCCCTACGTGTCCCTGGGGGTGCCCTGGGTTTCCCGGGGTGCCCTGGCTGTCCCCTAGGTGTCCCTGGGGTGCCCTGGCTGTCCCCTATGTGTCCCTGGATGTGCCCTGGCTATCCGCTTGGTGTCCCTGGGGGTGCCCTGGCTTTCCCCTAGGTGTCTCTAGGGTGCCCAGGCTGTCCCCTAGCTGTCCCTGGGGGTGCCCTGGGTGTCCCTGGGGTGCCCTGGCTGTCCCCTAGGTGTCCCTGGGGGTGCCCTGGCTGTCCCTGGTGTGCCCTGGCTGTCCCCTACGTGTCCCTGGGGGTGCCCTGGGTGTCCCTGGGGTGCCCTAGGGGTGCCCCGGCTGTCCCTGGGGGTGCCCAGGCTGTCCCCTAGGTGCCCCTGGGGGTACCCTGGCTGTCCCCTATGTGTCCCTGGGGTGCCCTGGCTGTCCCTGGGGTGCCCTGGCTGTCCCCTAGGTGTCCCTGGGGTGCCGTGGCTGTCCCCTAGGTGTCCCTGGGGGTACCCTGGCTGTCCCCTATGTGTCCCTGGGGTGCTCTGGCTGTCCCTGGGGTGCCCTGGCTGTCCCCTATGTGTCGCTGGTGGTGCGCTGGCTGTCCTCTAGGTGTCCCTGGAGGTGCCCTGGGTGTCCCCTTGGTGTCCCTGGGGGTGCCCTGGCATTCCCTGGGGTGCCCTGGCTGTCCCCTAGGTGTCCCTGGGGGTGCCCTGGCTGTCCCTGGGGTGCCCTGGCTGTCCCCTAGGTGTCCCTGGGGGTGCCCTGACATTCCCTGGGGTGCCCTGGCTGTGCCCTAGGTGTCCGTGGATGTGCCCTGGCTATCCCCTTGGTGTCCCTGGGGGTGCCCTGGCTTTCCCCTAGGTGTCCCTAGGGTGCCCAGGCTGTCCCCTAGCTGTCCCTGGGGGTGCCCTGGGCGTCCCTGGGGTGCCCTGGCTGTCCCCTAGGTGTCCCTGGGGGTGCCCTGGCTGTCCCCTAGGTGTCCCTGGGGGTGCCCTGGCTGTCCTTGGGGTGCTCTGGCTGTCCCCTTGGTGTCCCTGGGGGGTGCCATGGCTGTCCCCTAGCTGTCCCTGGGGGTGCCCTGGAGGTCCCCTAGGTGTCCCTGGGGGTGCCCTGGCTGTCCCCTAGGTGTCCCTGTCTCGCTCTTATCCTCGACTCCGCCTCCGGCGCCATGGTGACACCCCTCCCAGTCTGGACCAGTGTGGCCACACCCCCTCCCCTGGGGCCATTGGACCCATCCCAGTATAGACCAGTAAGGCACCGTGTGCCCACCATCGACCCCCACACGCCTGCCAGTTCATCCCAGTCCACTCCCCGTCCATCCCAGTTCTCTCTGATCACCCTCCCAGTGCTCCCAGTCCATCCCAGTCCCGCAGGTGCTGGTGCTTGTGGCTTGATCAGCTGGTGCCTGTCCGCAACGTGGAGCGGGTCAAACGAGGCCTCAGGGGGAGGGGGGGGGCGGATTTTGGGGGGTCCTGGGGGTCCCGAGTTGTCTTGGAGGGGTTTGGGGGGTTTTGGGGGGTCTGGGGGGAGTCCTGGGGGCTGCTTTGGGTGTTTTTGGGGAATCTTCGGGAGGTTTGGGCAGCCCATTTGAGGCATCAAAGGAACCTGAGGAGGGTTTTGCGGGCTCCTGGAGGTCGGGGGGGCCCTGGGGGTGGTTTGGGGGGCACTGGGGGGTTCCAGCCCGTGACCCTCCCCGTTTTTGACCCCCCCCCGAGCTGTTTCGGTCTCATCGACGCCCTCCTGAAGCCCAAGGGGGGGTGGGCGCTGGGCCCCCCCTGCTGCCCCCTCCCCTGCCACGACCGCGACGCCCTGCAGGTGAGGGACCCCCAAAAACCCCTCCCCAGACCCCAAATTCACCCCTGCGACCCCGAAAAACCCCCCAAACCTCTCCCCGGACCCCAAATTCACCCCTGAGGCCCCAAAAAACCCCCAAACCCCTCCCCATGAACCCCAAATCCACCCCTGGGACCCCCCAAAACCTCCCCAGGACCCCAGATCCACCCCGGGACCCCCAAATCCATCCCTTGGACCCCCAAAAACCCCCAAATCCATCCCTGGGACCCCCCAAAACCTCCCTCCAAACCCCAAATTCACCCCTCGGACCTCCAGAATCCTTCCACAGGACCCCTCAGGGGTCGTTCCCCACGAAAAAGTGCGGGAAACGTGAGGGGAGAAAAAGGGCGGGAAACGTGAGGGGAGAAAAAGGGCGGGATCAAGTGGGGAGATCAGTGGAATATTGGGGGGGGTCAGTGACGCTGAGGGAAGATCAATGGAATATTGGGGGGGCATCAATGACATTGGGGGGGTCAGTGACACTCGGGTGGGGATCAATGATGCTGTGGGGGGGTCGATATCAGAGGTTATCAGAGGAAATCGCCGCCGCCGTCCTCCCGTGCCCAGAGCCCCGGCAGGACCCCAGCGCAGCTCCGGCTGCAGGCGGAGCAGGAGCGGCTCCTGCCGCCCGCAGCGATCCCGGTCCCGATCCCGACCGCAACGCCAGCTTGGGCCTCAGGCCCCGAGACCCACAACCCGCCCGCCGGGGGGGGCCGCACCTCTCGGGAGCCGCAGCCGACACTGACAGGACCCGAACCAGAACGCCCGCTCCCATTCCCGGCCCCGCCTGGCTCCGCGCAGGGCCGCGAGCAACCTCGGCTCGGCTCGGCTCGGCTCGGCTCAGCTGCGAGGGGCGGGGCGGGGTCGCGGGCGATGGTCCCGCCCCCAAGCCGGGGCGTGCTCGGGGCGGAGCCGGGGCGGGCTCGGGGCGGAGCCGGGGCGGGCTCGGGGCGGATCCGGGGCGGATCCGGGGCGGATCCGGGGCGGGCTCGGGGCGGAGCCGAGGCGGGCTCGGGGCGGAGCCGGGGCGGGCTCTGGGCGGAGCCGGGGCGGGCTCGGGGCGGAGCCGAGGCGGGCTCGGGGTGGGCTCGGGGTGGAGCAGGGGCGGAGCCGGGGCGGGCTCGGGGCGGGGCCGGGGCGGAGCCGGGGCTCTGTGAGGCGGGGCCCGGAGGCAGCCGGGGCCGGGCAGTACCGGGGGCGCGGCTTCAGGGGCGCGGGGCGGGTCCCAAGTGCACGGCGCCGGGACCCCACCGGGGCGTTCCTCACCGAGCCCATAGAGCAGCAGCTACTTCCGCCACCCTTTTGAATCCCCGCGATTGGCGGGCTCGCTGAGGCATCGGCAGTGCTGATTGGACAGCGGGCCCCGGGAACCGCCCCCGCCCCCCGGCCCGCGCTGAGGGCCCGGGGCCTCCGCCCTCAGACCGGCTCCGGCTCCAACCCGGCCCGGGCTCTGCTCCCTTCCCCCCGGCCCGCCCTGAGGGCCCGGGGGCTCTGCGCCGAGACCGGCCTTGCCCCTCCCCGCCTCGCCCTGTAGTAGATTTCTGTTTGGTTTGTGGGAAGAAACAGGTGTGAGAAGTGAGATTTGTGCTGGAGAGGTGCTGCTGGGAAGAAAGGATGGAGTAAATCTGCTCCAAGGATGTGCGATGAAGAATTCAGGGTCAGAGGTGGGCAGTATTTATAAACTGTCTCCATATTTCCCTGTATCTCTGGGTGTTTGGATTGAGCCTGGGATTGTCAGCTATGTTATAAACAAGCCAACCCGGCTACTGAACTCCCAATGAACGTTTGGAAACCCTTGCACAGAAAGACAAGGTAGTAATGATTCCAAAGGAGAAAATGTAAATGAAGGGTAACGATTGCTGGGAAATTTCCTTAGGAATTGTGAACCTCACACAAACGGAATTTAGGAGGTGGAATCCCAGTTTCAGCCTTGGGCACGTGCAGGAGAAAAGGGATCCTTATTCACAGCAAGGAAAGCCCGGTGCCCCAGCGTGTCAGTGCACACAGTGCAATGTCCAGGAAATGAGCGGCAGGGACTGGCAGCAGCTGCAGGTGAGAGCTGTCACAGGCTGATTGAGGGGACAGAGCAGCCCCAGGTGAGAGCTGTCACACTGATGAGGGGACAGAGCAGCCCCAGGTGAGAGCTGTCACACTGATGAGGGGACAGGTGGAAGCTGTAAAGGATAACGAGGGGGCGGGTCCTGCCAGCACTGCTTTAAGAGGGGAGCCCGAGCTCAGTTTGGCATGGAGCTGCGGGAGGAGAGGGGTTTATGCTGGGCTCCCAGGTGAGGCTCATGGAAGGATGGTGAGTTCATCTCACAGGGGCTGGGGGAGGCCTTGGGCGTGGAACATTACTTCAGGAGGTGCTGAGGGACAAACCTTTGTGCCGAGCAGCAGCAGCACAAAAGGTTGAAATAAGTTTTGGTTTGGCATGTAGTGATGGGATTGGCGTCTATGGTGTGCTAGTGTTATCTAAAGGTTTAAACTTTAATGTTTATTTTTAAAGCTTTAAGTTAATGAATTAATATAGGTTGCAAGACATGGGCTTTTTCCTTTTTATTTGGCTAGCGGGAGGTCTTTAACTTTGGGGGCGCTCTGGGTATATGTTCTGGAGTATTATTGAGGGGATTGGACGTGGGGTTGTTTTTATTATATTCAGTAGTTTGACTGGGGGTGATAAGAGTTGGCTTTTTTTGCTGGAATTTTTTTGGGGTTGTCTGTTTGAAAATTTATGTATTTATGCAGTTAAGTGTAGTGGTGTTTCCGGTGTAACTCTTCAGCTTATGTTATTGTTTGTGTGTTTGAGGTGGTCCACTTGTCTTACGCCCTGACCGATTGGCCAACAGATCTGCTGAGATCATACATCGATGTTTGTTTTATTTCTTGTAGCCGAATAAGAGACAGCAGCCCGGTGACAGCAGGAAATTCCCAGAGGGCGAGGCGGCCTTCTGTGGCACCCGACATGGATTCTCATCCCCAGACGTCCAAGAGATAAGTGGAGGGTTCAGAGCCACAGAGGGGATGAAAGTGGAGTGCTGGGTCAGGACTTGTCAGGAGGGGTTTTTGAGTCAGGTTTGGAGATAGGGATGTCCAAGATGTGCCAATTGAGAGTACAGGTGTACCAGCCCGACCCAAACCCGAAGGAGTAGCCCTAAAGACATGCCCGTTTCCCTGAGTGCGGGTACAGGCAGGAGCCCTTATGCAGGACAATGCCAGAAGGCCTGGCTGCGAGGTGTAGGGCTCTAAAGAAGTTGGGTTTAGAAGGGGGGAGGTGTAGCCACACACACAGAGGCTGAGGTAAAGGACTCAAGGACTAGAGGACACACGGTGAAAACCAGGGGAACAGGCTAGGATACAAGTCAGAGTACAGGTGTAGCGGCCCTCACAGCACTGCTACCAGCACACTTCCCCTGAGAGCAGGTGCAGGCAGCAGCCCTAGTGCAGGAACACACCAGAAGCTCTGACCTGTGCAGACACTGTCAGGCTAGGGCCAGGCAGGAAGCGATAGTGGGGAGCAGGATCCAGCAGGGCTGGGGATAACGGGGGTTTCCCGCCCCACCCACCCTGGGATTCCCTGTCTCTCCGCAGCCGGTGGAAGTGCTCCTGATTTCCCTCTCGAGGCGGCGGTTGGTAAGGCTTCGTGCCTTTTGCCACCGCAAAGAGTTCGGCTCTGTCAGCCTCTGCCCTGTCTCAGGGCCACGTTTCTTAGGGTAGGCAGGGAACAACTGTGGATGTACCTGTCCTGCGTGCGGGACAGCTCTTGGGACCCTAACGGTGCAGAGCGTCCCCGGCTGCAAGGTCTAGGGCTCTGAAGAAGCAGGGTTCAGAAGGGGGGAGGTTACAGTGATGCACACAGAGGCTGAGGTAAAGGACTGAAGGACTAGAGAACACACAGTGAAAATCAGGGGTACAGCCTAGGATACAAGTCAGAGTACAGGCATCCCGGCCCTCACAGCGCTGCTGCCAACACTGTTTCCCTGAGAGCAGGTGCAGGCAGCAATCCTAATGGCAAGGCAATGCCAGAAGTCCTGAGGGGTGCAGGCAGTAACCCTAAGCTAGGGCCAGGCAGGAAGTGACAGTGGTGGGGCCGAGTCCACAGGGTTGAGGTTCACCGGGGATGTCCACCCTGCGTTCCTGTCCTGCTCTAACCGGGGATGCTCACAGCCCTAATGGAGGCCACGGTGGGTGGGCTCAGTGCCAGTAATGCCTCTAAGGCTTTGGCGCTGCGAGCGTCAGCCTCCGAGCTCAGCTGAAGCACACACGGGGCCCGAGGACCCGGTCCTGCTTAAGAGACGGTGAGTAGCAGAGCTGCTGGTTTTTGGCTGATGTGCAGCTAAGATTATGCTTTGATGTTTGGTTTTCTTTATTGTAGCTGACTAGGAGACAGCAGGCAAGTGACAGGAGGAATTTCCCAGAGGCATAGGCGGCCTTCTTTGGGACCCAGCGTGGATTCACCTCCCCAGACATCTGAGAGATAAGTGGAGGGCTCGGAACTAGGGAGAGGATGAAAGCGGGGTGCCAGGGCAGGGGTCAGCGGGAGGGATTTTTTGAGTCGGGTTTGGAGATGGGGATGTCCCAGATGTGACCCCTTAGGCTACAATAAGGGAAAGTCTCCTTCTGGATCACAGTGCTGAGGTGTGCAGGGCAGAGCAGTCCCAGGGTGTGTTGTGTCTGTTGTGCACTTTGTGTCTTTTGGGTGTCTTGTCTTTTCCTTTAGTCTTTTCAGGCGCCTGTCAAAACCTCTGGCATCAGTCTTAGCATTTCTGATCTCTGTGCTCCTCAGCCAGGTGCCTTTGTCTCAGCTGCTCGGACACTCATCAGAATCCATCTCTCTTCACAAGCATCCAGTCCGATGCCTTTTCAGGTCTTGTTCTGAGCTGTACTGACAGCCGTGCACCGCCCTGATCCATTCCGGCGGGTTAGGTCTTGTGAGAATGCAAAGACAGGTCGAGGATTCTGACCGTAGGGTTCTCGGGCATCCATCTCTGCATTTCTTGGGATAAGTCATCCCGATGGCATCTTGTTCCTGCAGGGTTCTCTGAGCCTGGCCAGCTCACCTTCCTTCTCACCTCGGTCATCTCATTCCGAGTTCTCTGGACCCTCAGGGTCATTCTTCTTGCCCAGAGTTTTCTGTCCCTGTTGCGTCCCCTCGTTTGTCCTGTGCTGTGTCACGGGTGTTGGTGTGTGTTTGGCCGGGAGCTGCTCTGCCTTGATGCTCAGTCTGGGTGTAGGGGTAATAGGATAATAGTGCTGGGGGCTTGAAATTTGTGATGTGGGGTGTAGTTAGACTGTAGAGGGTATTCCTAGATTGCCACAAGATGTGTGGAGCTGTCAAGGTATCCTGCAGCACTCTGACTTTTGTCCGAACTTTCTTTCAGATGCAGAGGGATGAAATCTGTGGCAGAGCCCCCCAGTCTGGGTGAGGGGCTCCCCTGAGAAGGTCAGTCACTGTTTTGATTTGCAGGGGAGGTGTAAATGATGGCTGTGTTACATCTCTGTTCTTTGTCTTTATTTTTAGGTGGTAAAGCCGGATCTCAGCAGTCAAGCTGACGTGGGCGAGGTGAGCAGTGATGGGTGGACAGAAGCAGTTGCTATTGTTCAAGCCTCACTCGCTGGTGCAACTCTAAGCCTCCGTTATTGTGTGTTTTAGGGAGTCCACTCGCAGGAGGCCGAGCTCCCCTCTCACCAACGGGACGACAGACCCGGGTCACCTCACCCGTGAGCCCTCCGGGAGCATTCCAGGAGTCTGTGATGGAGCCTTGATCTTCTCCTTGTGAAGGCCCCATCCAGGTAGTCTTGGATAACGGGCGAGGAGTTGAGGTGAGTCAGGGAGGAGAAGGAGGGATGGTCCCCTCAAGTTCCAGCGCTGCCACGTCACATTGTCTGCTCTTTACCCAGGCAGACCCTGCGACGCCGGCGTTGGCCTCTGAGCGCAGCTGAAGCACGGGGCCGAGGACACGGGCAAGCTTAGGAGACAGTGAGTAGCAGAATTGTCGGGTTTTGGGTGATGGGCTGCCAAGATTATGCTTTGATGTTTGGTTTTCTTTATTGTAGCTGTGTAGGAGACAACAGCCCAGCAACAGCAGGAATTTCCCTGAGGGAGAGGCGGCCTTCTTTGCCACCCAGCGTGGATTCACCTCCCTAGACGTCCGAGAGATAAGTGGAGGGCTCGGAGCCAGGGAGGGCTTGAAAGCGGGGTGTGGGATCAGGGGCCACCGGGAGGGATTTTTTGAGTCATTTTTGGTGACAGGGATGTCCAAGAAGTGACCGCTTAGGCTACAGAAAGTCTCATTCTGGATCAGAGTGCCGAGGTGTGCCGGGCAGAGCAGTCCTGGTGTGTGTTGTGTCACTTGTCTGTTGTGCACTCTGTCTGTTTGGTGTCTTGTCTTTTCCTTTTGTCCTTTCAGGGGCCTATCAAAACCCCTGGCATCAGTCTTAGCATTTCTGATCTCTGTGCTCCTCAGCCAGGTGCCTTTGTCTCAGCTGCTCGGACACTCATCAGAATCCATCTCTCTTCACAAGCATCCAGTCCGATGCCTTTTCAGGTCTTGTTCTGAGCTGTACTGACAGCCGTGCACCGCCCTGATCCATTCCGGCGGGTTAGGTCTTGTGAGAATGCAAAGGCAGGTAGAGGATTCTGACCGTAGGATTCTCGGGCATCCATCTCTGCATTTCTTGGGATAAGTCATCCCGATGGCATCTTGTTCCTGCAGGGTTCTCTGAGCCTGGCCAGCTCACCTTCAGTCTCACCTCGGTCATCTCATTCCGAGTTCTCTGGACCCTCAGGGTCATTCTTCTTGCCCAGAGTTTTCTGTCCCTGTTGTGTCCCCTCGTTTGTCCTGTGCTGTGTCACGGGTGTTGGTGTGTGTTTGGCCGGGAGCTGCTCTGCCTTGATGCTCAGTCTGGGTGTGGGGGTAATAGGATAATAGTGCTGGGGGCTTGAAATTTGTGATGTGGAGTGTAGCAGGGCTGTCGAGGGTATTCCTAGATTTCCACAAGATATGTGGAGCTGTCAAGGTATCCTGCCGCACTCTGACTGTTGTTCTGACTTTCTTTCAGATGCAGGTGGATGAAATCTGTGGCAGAGCCCCCCATCCTGGGTGAGGGGGCTCCCCTGAGAAGGTCGGTCACTGTTTTGATTTGCAGGGGAGGTGTAAATGGTGGCCGTGTTACAGCTCTGTTCTTTGTCTTTATTTTTAGACCAGACCCTGCGACGCCGGCGTTGGCCTCTGAGCGCAGCTGAAGCACAGGGCCGAGGACACAGGCAAGCTTAGGAGACTGTGAGTAGCAGAATTGCTGGTTTCTGGCTGATGTGCTGCTAAGAGCACAGGGTCACGTTTAGTTCTCTTTATTGTAGCTGACGAGGAGACACCAGCCTGGTCACAGCAGGAATTTCCCCGAGGGAGAGGCAGCCTTCTTTGGGACCCGGCGTGGATGCACCTCCCCAGACATCTGAGAGATAAGTGGAGAGCTCAGAGCCGTAGAGGGCATGAAAGAAGAGTGTGGGGTCACTAGCAAGGTTTTTTGAGTCAGGTTTGAAGACAGGGATGTCTAAGCTGTGACCCCTTAGGTTTCATCCAGGGAGAGTCTCATTCTGGATCACAGTGCCGAGGTGTGCAGGGCAGAGCAGTCCTGGTGTGTGTTGTGTCTGTTGTGCACTCTGTGTCTTGGGTGTCTTGTGTGTGCTGTCTTTTCCCTTAGCCCTTCAGGGGCCTGTCAAAACCCCTGGCATCAGTCTTAGCATTTCTGATCTCTGTGCTCCTCAGCCAGGTGCCTTTGTCTCAGCTGCTCGGACACTCATCAGAATCCATCTCTCTTCACAAGCATCCAGTCCGATGCCTTTTCAGGTCTTGTTCTGAGCTGTATTGACAGCCGTGCACCGTCCTGATCCATTCCGGCGGGTTAGGTCTTGTGAGAATGCAAAGACAGGTCGAGGATTCTGACCGTAGGATTCTCGGGCATCCATCTCTGCATTTCTTGGGATAAGTCATCCCGATGGCATCTTGTTCCTGCAGGGTTCTCTGAGCCTGGCCAGCTCACCTTCCATCTTACCTCGGTCATCTCATTCCGAGTTCTCTGGACCCTCAGGGTCATTCTTCTTGCCAGAGTTTTCTGTCCCTGTTGCGTCCCCTCGTTTGTCCTGTGCTGTGTCACGGGTGTTGGTGTGTGTTTGGCCGGGAGCTGCTCTGCCTTGATGCTCAGTCTGGGTGTAGGGGTAATAGGATAATAGTGCTGGGGGCTTGAAATTTGTGATGTGGGGTGTAGTTAGACTGTAGAGGGTATTCCTAGATTGCCACAAGATGTCTGGAGCTGTCAAGGTATCCTGCAGCACTCTGACTTTTGTCCCAACTTTCTTTCAGATGCAGAGAGATGAAATCCGTGGCAGAGCCCCCCATCCTGGGTGAGGGGCTCCCCTGAGAAGATCGATCGCTATTCAAGGTGAGAGTCACATATTTCACATTTTTTGGCACTCCAGTGCAGGCCACCTGCGTTTACAGCTTCAAACAGGTGAGTCCCTTGGTAACCCCTGGGCAGCAGCTGGAGCCTGCTCCGGGCTGGGCTGCGGGAGCAAACACTTGTGGCTGACACAGCTCCACACTGGGGGTACTTGGGAAAACACCTGCCTTGTCCTGGATTGGTTTTTTTTTTGAGCTTTTGACAAGGTTTTAGTCATCACCTTGGTAAAAATAAATGGTAAGGACTGAAAACATGAGAGGCTGGCAGGTTATATGCACGAAAGACAACTTTGTTTTTCTTAAATATTTGTGCAACCTATATCTTAATTTTGAGACTCTTTTTTGGTCAACTTTATTGTAAAACCCCCTTATTTTCAAGTTAGCTGCTTCAATAATGAATTTGTTTTACAAATACCCGCTAATGTCCGAAGGTTAAAGCACTAACACCAACATCCCACCTCTTTTATTTTTGCAGCAAAATTTTATCTTTACTAAACTTGAAACTTGATGTTTTTGCAGGTAGTAAGTTAAAGAAGGTGTTTATCTGCCCATCACTGATAGTCAGGGTCATGAAGAAATTGCTCTAGTGTTCTAAAATAAATGCAGATTTTTAGGCCTCTCCCATTCTCTCTGACTAGCAGCATGTGAATTGATTTTTGATCTCCTTTCTGTTGGTGTCTGTGGGTTTTAAGCTGCATGGAGAAGGTGTCTGTGGACATGGCACCCAGGGAATGGTGCTGGGAAGGGCAGGATGGAAAGGAGCTGCTCAGGAATCCAGAGCAGCAGTGGAGTGGGAGCTGGTGCTGCTGCCTCAGTCACACCCTCCTGGACAGTCTGTGCAGTGATAATATTCCTACTTTCCCTCCTGAACCTGGGGTTGGAGGAGAACATGAGTCTTGGCATTGTTGGAAAGGGGAACTCCAGGGAAAAACTGCTGTTTGTGTCCTCAGAGAGCAGTGGGAAGAGCCTGGGAGAAATCCTGGCTGGCTGAGGGATCCTTGTGTCCCCTCAGGAATAAATCCCTGCGTCTCCTCAGACCTGCTGGTTTGCAGTAGAGTTTGGGCACCTTTCGCTGCAGCTGTGGTTCTTAATAACTGGAAGTCCATGGATTGCTGGGCGATTCCCATAAGTTCTCCTATTTTGTAGGAGCTGCACGGTGAGGTCAGCATTCTGATGGAGGCCCTGGCACAGCTGCCAAGGGCAAGGAACGTGGAGCATCCCGGGGCTTCTCCCACCCGAGTTTCTCCCGGAGCGTGCTGCGTGTCGTGCCGGATGTTTAACCCGGGTTTGGGGTGTTCTCCTGCAGTCCCAGCTCTGACTGCTGCCCCCGAGCCCCGGCCTTGCTCTGTCCCAGCACTGAACCTGGCAGGTGGGTGTGCTTTTCCAGCCCTTTAATCCCACGGGCAATCCCAGATTCCCGGAGCTCCCCGAGGCACAGCCTGGCCTCCCTCCCTGGGAGCTGCATTTCAGTCTGCCTGGACCAAGGCCATCCTGTTTGAGACTTTATTCCTGTTGCTTTTCCTCTTCCAGGTTGTGGGCAAAAAGGAGAGAGCCAGTAGGAAGTGAAGCCACTGGAAGGCCTTATCCCAGTCCAAGGTTGGATAGGAGTAACTGGACCTGTTGAATTCCCACTTCCCTTTAAATTAGAGCAGAGGAAGCAGATTTTAAATCATCATTCCATGAACTTTCACCAACTTCATGACTCTTGCAAAAGTTTTCAATGTTAGAAATTCCTGAGCTTGTTTTCCAGGCAGGCTTGGATTTGGATGTTATTCCTTCCTTTTATTTGAAGGAATAACTCTGATTTTCTCTCTGATTTTAGTAAGGGAATATTTATTTATTCCAATTTTCCATCCTAATTGGAATTTTTGCACCTTGTAGAGCACATTTCCAAGGAAATTTACCCAATTAATGTTGGTAAATCAGGAATTGTCCAGCACCATCTCCACAAAATTCTGTGAATTCCCAAGAAAACGTTGAAGTATTTATTTGCCATGATTCATCTCTTTGTAAAGTTCAATTTACTGCATTTTTAATTACATAAATGCCATTAAAACCTGAATCCAGGCCTAGCTGCTGTTCCTTGGACACAGGGGGCTGGTTCTTTCCTACCTTGGCACATTTGGGTGTTTGTCCAAAATGAGCTTCCCACTAAAATAGAATTTGTTTCCAAGCAAAAGTGGGAATTGTCTAGAAAACCTTCTGTTCTGGGGGGCACTGGGTTTGTTTCCCTTATTGCTGCATAATTGAGGAAAGCCATGGTGCTTTTTTAGGCAGTGGCAGGAGGTGAAAGCTGCATTTATTTAATTTTGTATTTTATTTCTTGTTATTTTTGTATTTTTATGCTCTTTTGTTGTGGTTTCTCATGTTGCGTTTTGTGGTTTTTCAAAGACTTTTTCTTCCGTTTTTTAATTTTTATATTTTTTTCTTTAGCTATTTATTTACTTGTTAAAACTACTTTTAGTTTTTTATTTTAATTTTTTGTTTAAATTTTTTTTCCACTTTTTTGTTACTTTGAAATTTTTTTTCTTTTGGTATTTTAATTTTATTTATTATTTTCTATAGTTTTGGTTTATTTTTTCATGTTTTCTTTGTTCCTTTTTTTTTTCCCCATACTCTTTCTTCCCCCGGGCGCCTGGGGGTTTGGCTGTTGGCAAGAAAGATGAGAAATGACCTCCGTGCCCGCTGGACGTCGGGATGTCATAGAGAGCGCAGTTGGCAAAAGCTCTGTATTTTCTGCTCAATAAAAATCCTGAAGGGAGAAAGCTGTGACCACCGTGGTGCCGTTTTTTCCTTCCCAGCCCCGACCAGGTCTCCTCCTACCCGTGCACAGTGTTACCAGCAGCAGCCTGCTGTCCAGGCTGTCGAGGCGCATTTCAGAGGGGGCAATAAAAACAAAGTAGACGTTTTATTTTGAACTCTCCGACCCTGCTTGTTTATTAGCAAAGAACTCCAAAACAAAGCGAACAAAAAAAGAAAACCCACAAACTAAACTCCCCCGCAACCCACCAAAAAAAAACCATAGAGAAAGAGAAAACATGCCCATATTATTTGAATAAAGATTAAAACTTTACCCCTTAGAAAACCAGGCTCATTTAATTCAAATTAATTGTGTTTCTGATGTGTTAGGTTAATGAATTCATCTAGTGTAAAATATCGTTTAAAATATAAACAAACGAATTAAAAAATAATGAAAAAGAAAAATAACAAAAAGTATAGGATATGAAAAATAATATAAATAATAAATACACAATATATTATTACATACTACACCTTTTATAAATATATATAATATACATAATATAAACATCTATAATGTACATAATCATGATATTTAAATGAAATGTATTATTATTTATAACATTACATAATAAATAATAAATTATTTTATATATAACTTTCTATACTTAATATATATAATAAATATAATAGTATAATAAACATAATACATGATGTATAATGTACATAATATAAAAGCTGAATTGTAATGATTAATGTAAATATCAGAATCACAAAGATAAAAAATATTGAAATAGAGCCTGAACGAAAGGCTTTTTTGTTTCGGTCTGGTTGCTGGCAGGGTTCTCGCAGGTGTGCTCGGGGGTCTTTTGGGCCATTTATTCCGGAGGCTGTTCGGAAGGGCATTCCTGGGCACGTTCGTTTATGGCTCCGCTCCGCGCCGCCGCGCGGCAGTGCTGCCACCCTGTGGGCAGAGAGCGGTAGTGCAGCTTCCCCCCCGCCCGGCCCGCCCGATCTGTGCGGCAATGCTGCCACCCTGTGGGCAGAGAGCGGTAGTGCAGCTTCCCTCCCGCCCGTCCCGCCTGATCTGTGCGGCAATGCTGCCACCGTGTGGGCAAACAGCGGTAGTGCAGCTGTCCCTCCCGCCCGTCCCGCCTGATCTGTGCGGCAATGCTGCCATCGTGTGGGCAAAGAGCGGTAGTGCAGCTGTCCCTCCCGCCCGTCCCGCCTGATCTGTGCGGCAATGCTGCCACCCTGTGGTCAAAGAGCGGTAGTGCAGCTGTCCCCCATGACCGTCCCGCCGGAGCCGTGCGGCAGTGCTGCCACCCAGTGGGCAAAGAGCGGTAGTGCAGCTGTCCCCCCCCGCCCGTCCCCGACGCGCGTGGCAGCCCCGCATTGTGAGCTCGGGGGCGGCGCTGCCGCCCGCCCGCCCGCAGCTCGGGGCCGAAAGGGAGGGAAAAAGGCAAGGAGCCCGGGCGCGTGGCAGCCGGCTGCCTGCGCGCGCCACCCGGACCCCGGAGCCGTCCGGGCGCGCTTTTCCGCGGCGTCTGCGGGTGTGCGGACACGGGATGGGGGCGCAGCGGCGCCGCGGGCGGCAGTCCATTGAGTCAGGCGCTTGTGTGAGCGGCCGAGGGGGCATTTTAGTGGGTTCCACTACCAAGATGGCGGCGAGACGCGAGGCGCCTGACCTTCTAAAAAGGGCGGCCAAAAGGGCGGGAAAAATAAGGACCCTATAGGTGTTTATGCAGCTGCCTGCACAAAACCCCGACTACGGCGCCGCCCGGGGGCAATTTTCCGCGGCGTTTCCAGGTGTGGGGACACGGGCCGTGTGCTCAGTCGCGCCGCGTCCGCGTTCAGATTCGTTGATTTAGTCAGGCGTCTGCGTAAACACCTGGCGGAGGCCTATGCCGAGCCGCAAAGAACATGGCGGCCGGGACGGAAGTGGCCTCAGGAGCAACCAAGATGGCGGCAAGGGAAAGCGGAAGTCACACGTCGCCCCTCACAAAATGGCGCCGAAGCGCGAGGCGCCCGACCTTCCAAAAAAGGCGGCCAAAAGGGCGGGAAAAATAAGGACCCTATAGGCATTTAGCCAGACGCCTGCACAAAAACCCCGACTACGGCGCTGCCCGGGCGCAATTTTCCGCGGCGTTTCCAGGTGTGCCGACACGGGCCGTGTGCTCAGTCGCGACGCGCTTGCGTTCGGATTCGTGGATTTAGTCAGGCGTCTGTGTAAACACCTGGCGGAGGCCTATGCCGAGCCACAAAGAACATGGCGGCCGGGACGGAAGTGGCCTCAGGAGCAACCAAGATGGCGGCAAGGAAAAGCGGAAGTCACGCGTCGCCCCTCACAAAATGGCGCCGAGGCGCGAGGCGCCCGACCTTCCAAAAAGGGCGGCCAAAAGGGCGCGAAAAAATAAGGACCCTGTAGGCGTTTACGCAGATGCCTGCACAAAGACCCCGACTACAGCGCCGCCCGGGCGCAATTTTCCGCGGCGTTTCCAGGTGTGCAGACACCGGCCATGTGCTCATCCGCGCCGCCTCCGGGTTCGGATTCGTGGATTTAGTCAGGCGTCTGTGTAAACACCTGCCGGGGGCCTTAGCGGTGCCGCAAAAAAGATGCCGGCGGGACCGGAAGTGGCCTCAGACGCAACCAAGATGGCGGCAAGGAAGGGTGGAATGCTCGTGGGGCTCATCGCGGCCGAAAATCACCGAGTGCAGCTCACACCCTGCAATGGCAAAAGCTGTTTTATTAAAACTCAGCCGAGAATTTTCCTCTTATTTCCAGGTCACAGGATATACTGAGCCTGAGAGGGATCCTAAAATCTGACTCTCAAGCAGACGGACCGTTTGAGAATCGAACTCAGCACCTTGGCATTACCCGGACTCTGCTCCAAGCAGCTGAACCAATCTCTGCATTATGGGGATGGACCTCCATAGGATGGCAACGCTTGGCCCCACTAAGGTAAGTGCAGTGCCGCCTTCTCTGCCAAAGCTGCTTCACACAGCAGCCCCTGGAATGGCTCGAGGGCAGAACTGGCTGGCAGGTCACGACAGCACAAAGCTCTTCCAGTGACGCTGATTTCCTGTCCTTTCCAGGATTTACTCAACAGCTGCCGTAAAAGTACTTACACAAAGTCTCTTTCTGGGCGGAAAAGAGCAGGACAAGTCCTGAGGCTTCCCTTCTTCCACGGCCAAAGTTCTGGAGAGAGGCAGGGCCGGTCCCACCCGCACAGGGGCGTTTCCTGCAGGTGAGTGTTGCCGGGCCAAACTGATGGCAGCTGCTGAGGCCGGGGCTGCTTTTCTGGCCGGAGGCCTCGGTGCCCCCCCGTGCCGCCTGCAGTGTCCCTCGGTGTTTCCTGCAGGTGTCCCGGGTGCCCGGAGGCGCAGGGAGGAAGGAGGCCGGCAGCCCCAGCGGGGCCAGCAGCCCTGGGATGATGTGCAGGGGAGGAGCTGTGCCTGCGGGGCCCCACCCGTGGCAGCGGCGGCCAAACGCAGGGCCCGGGGCCGGGCTCGGGGCTGGCACGGACACGGCCCCGGGGCTGCCGCGGCTCCTCGGCCAGGGGCTGCTCCCACCGGGCACGGGGAGATGCTGCAGCCCGGACAGAGGCACCCACAGCCCAAGAGCTCCCCAGGGAACAGCTGGCATTGCCCGGGAACGGCGGCTCGGGCTGTCTGCAGAGGGGCTCAGACAGCAATTCCCACCTCCCGGAGCTCCCACACAGTTGCCAGGGATGTCCTGGCCACCCCAAATCCCCTCCCTTTCAGCCTGAGGACATCACCCATCGGCAGCATTAAAGCCAAGGTGCTCCTCCCTCACAGAAATTAAATCCAGAGCAACGGCCCTCGGAGATGCCTCAAAATCAAAGGTTTGAGTGGGATGGAGTTTCGTTTGGATGAAGTCTGGACTTTTCCAGGGAGCCAGCCGGAGTGCAGAAGTGATGGAAAGCTTTTGCAGGTGGGTCCCACTGGAGGTGTGCTGAAGGCAGGGATGGGCATCCCTTGCCTGAGGGAAAGGCACTTGCAGAGGCCACTGCTGGGGCTCGGAAAGGAGCTGAGCTCCTGCAGGGAGCTGTGTCCTCCCGAGGGCACAGGGGCTGCCTCAGCACAGGCCGGCCAGTGCCTTCTCCTGCTCTGAAACATCACCTGGAGCCCGAGCTCAGGGGGTGGCTGAATTCCAGGGAAATCTGACAGGTGACCCCCAGGGGATGAGGGTTAGAATTAACCAAATCTATGGAATAGAAACCTATCCTGTCCCCATCCTGCTGAGCTTCCTTGGAAGCTCTGCTAGTTCCTGACACATCTGGCATTCAAGCAGCAGCTCTGCGTGGGAATATCCATGCTCTGTGAGGCACTGTGAGGTTATTGCAGCAGGAACTGAGCAGGGAATTCGGGGCCGTGGGTATAATTCATCTAAACTAGCAAAGGTGACAGTGAACCCCAAATCTGGGCACCACACAGAGAACAATCTTTGTGCTGCCCTGTCAGCTCAAGCCCCTGGGCTGGGAAGTTTTGGGAGTCAAACATATGGAATGATAAAAGTCACAGCAACTGGTGTCACCCCGAGGGACAGTCCAAGTCCCAGACAATTCCTCTGCAGTCCCCTAGGGGGGAAAACACCCTCTGTCTGCCAGGAGCCCTGACTCTGTTTCTCCTATCAGCTGTGTTGGGCTTTAAGAACTTGAAATAACTTTGAAGCCAAAGAAATCACCTTTTCCTTCTGGTTTGATTGTGTTTTTTTGTTGTTTTTTTTTTTTTTTTCTTTCAGGTGCTGGACTTGCTTCTGTGGATGTGTGCTGAGCTCTGGCTGCAGGGGACTGTCAGGCCTGAATGGCTGTGAGTTTGTGTTCTTCTCGCTGGGGAAGCAGAAATAATTATTAATTAGACTGCAGAAATGTTTTCAGAAACCTTTCCCCTTTCCTGCCCTTTGCTGGTGGATCTTCTCTTTCTGCCTTTGACTTTACAAAGCTGTTCCCTGATGTCAATTCCCCTGCCTGAATTCCTTGCAGCTCCTAGCTGGGAAAAACTGGGATGATGTCCTAGGGATGTTCTTAGGGGAGGACAGAGGTGAGATTTTTGCCTGTATTTTTCTAATATTTTCTAAAATTTCAGGGAGCTGCTCCTGCTCCTGCCCCTAATCCTGCTGCTGCTGCACAAGTGGAGCCTTGTCAGCGAAGACCTGCATCTGCAGGAGGCCCCGCAGGCCCTGGCTGGGAAGTGCCAAAACAAAGAAGTGATCAGTAAGTGCTGAACTGCTTCCAGGAGGGCATATTTTGTTGCAGCCGTTACAGACCAACCGTGTGGTGCTGGTGACTTTGTGTGAGTTGCTTTATTAAAGCCAATCGTTGGTAAGGGTTTTGAGCCTGCCTTGGAGAGCACTTGGAGCTCTGGGTGCCCCGGCTGTCCCCTAGGTGTCCCTGGGGTGCTCTGGCTGTCCCTGGGGTTGCCCTGGCTGTCCCCTAGGTGTCCCTGGAGTGCCCTGGCTGTCCCCTAGGTGTCCCTTGGGGTCCACGGGCTGTCCACTAGGTGTCCCTTGGGGGGACCTGACTGTCCCTGGGATGCCCTGGCTGTCCCCTAGGTGTCCCTTGGGGTCCACGGGCTGTCCACTAGGTGTCCCTTGGGGGGACCTGACTGTCCCTGGGATGCCCTGGCTGTCCCCTAGGTGTCCCTGGGGGTGCCCTGGCTGTCCCCTAGTTGTCCCTGGGGTGCCCTGGCTGTCTCTTAGGTGTCCCTGGGGGTGCCCTGGCTGTCCCCTAGGTGTCCCAGGGCTGCCCTGGCTGTCTTTTAGGTGTCCCTGGGGGTGCCCTGACTGTCCCCTAGGGGTACCTTGTCTGTCCCTGGGGGGGCCCTGGCTGTCTTCCTAGGTGTCCCTGGGGGGCCCTGGCTGTCCCCTAGGTGTCCTTGGGGTGCCTTGCTGTCCCCAAGGCGTCGCTGGGGTGCCCTGGCTGTCCCTGGGGGTCCCTGGGGTTGCCTTCCCTGTCCCCTAGGTGTCCCTGGGGTGCCCTGGCTATCCCCTCGGTGTCCCTGGGGGTGCCCTGGGTGTCCCCTAGGTGTCCCTGGGGGTGCCCTGGGTGTTCCTGGGGTGCCCTGGGGGTGCCCTGGCTGTCCCATAGGTGTCCCTGGGGGTGCCCTGGCTGTCCCTTAGGTGTCCCTGGGGGTTCCCTGGCTATCTGTGGGGTGCCGTGGCTGCCTCTGGGGTGCCCTTGATGTCCCCTAGGTGTCCCTGGGGTGCCCTGAGTGTCCCTGTGGGTGCCCTGGCTGTCCCCTAGGTGTCCCTGGGGTGCCCTGGTTGTCCTTTAGGTGTCCCTGGGGGGCCCTGGCTGTCCCCTAGGTGTCCCTGCCTCGCTCGTATCCTCGACTCCGCCTCCGGCGCCATGGTGACACCCCTCCCAGTCTGGACCAGTGTGGCCACACCCCCTCCCCTGGGTCCATTAGACCCATCCCAGTACAGACCAGTAAGGCACCGTGTGCCCACCATGGACCCCCACACGCCTGCCAGTTCGTCCCAGTCCACTCCCTGTCCATCCCAGTTCTCTCTGATCACCCTCCCAGTGCTCCCAGTCCATCCCAGTCCCGCAGGTGCTGGTGCTTGTGGCTTGATCAGCTGGTGCCTGTCCGCAACGTGGAGCGGGTCAAATGAGGCCTCAGGGGGAGGGGGGGGCGGATTTTGGGGGGTCCTGGGGGTCCCGAGTTGTCCTGGAGGGGTTTGGGGGGTCTGCGGGGAGTCTCAAGGGGCTGCTGTGGGTGTTTTTCGGGGATCTTCGGGAGGTTTGGGCGGCCCATTTGAGGCATCAAAGGAACCTGAGGAGGGTTTTGCGGGCTCCTGGAGGTCGGGGGGGCCCTGGGGGTGGTTTGGGGGGCACTGGGGGGTTCCAGCCCGTGACCCCCCCCCGTTTTTGACCCCCCCCCCCCCCCCCGAGCTGTTTCGGTCTCATCGACGCCCTCCTGAAGCCCAAGGGGGGGTGGGCGCTGGGCCCCCCCCGCTGCCCCCTCCCCCTGCCACCCCCGCGACGCCCTGCAGGTGAGGGACCCCCAAAAACCCCTCCCCAGACCCCAAATTCACCCCTGGGACCCCAAAAAACCCCCAAAACCTCTCCCCGGACCCCAAATTCACCCCTGAGGCCCCAAAAAACCCCCAAACCCCTCCCCATGAACCCCAAATCCACCCCTGGGACCCCCCAAAACCTCCCCAGGACCCCAGATCCACCCCGGGACCCCCAAATCCATCCCTTGGACCCCCAAAAACCCCCAAATCCATCCCTGGGACCCCCCAAAACCTCCCTTCAAACCCCAAATTCACCCCTCGGACCTCCAGAATCCTTCCACAGGACCCCTCAGGGGTCGTTCCCCACGAAAAAGTGCGGGAAACGTGAGGGGAGAAAAAGGGCGGGAAACGTGAGGGGAGAAAAAGGGCGGGATCAAGTGGAGGGGATCAATGGAATTTTGGGGGGGGTCAGCGACGCTGAGGAAGGATCAATGGAATATTGGGGGGGCATCAATGACATTGGGGGGGTCAGTGACACTCGGGTGGGGATCAATGATGCTGTGGGGGGGTCGATATCAGCTCGAGGGGCGGCCATGGGTTTTTGGGGGGCCGCAACGCAGGCATCCGTGCTGGGTTTGGAGCGGGGGGGCCCCTTCAACCTCTGGGGGGGCCCTGGCTGTCCCCTGGCTGTACCTGGGGGTGCCCTGGCTGTCCCCTAGGTGTCCCTGGGGATGCCCTGGAGTCCCTGGGGGTGCCCTGGCTGTCCCTGGGGGTCCCTGGCTGTCCCCTAGGTGTCCCTGGGGTGCCCTGGCTTTCCCTGGGGTGCCCTGGCTGTCCCCTAGGTGTCCTTGGGGTGCCTTGCTGTCCCCAAGGCGTCCCTGGCTGTCCCCTGGCTGTACCTGGGCGGCCCTGGCTGTCCCCTAGGTGTCCCTGGGGTGCCCTGGCTGTCCCTGGGGTGCCCAGGCTTTCCTATAGGTGTCCCTGGGGGTGCCCTGGCTGTCCCCTAGGTGTCCCAGGGCTGCCCTGGCTGTCCCATAGGTGTCCCTGGGGGTGCCCTGGCTGTTCCTTAGGTGTCCCTGGGGGTGCCCTGGCTGTCCCTTAGGTGTCCCTGGGGGTTCCCTGGATATCTGTGGGGTGCCGTGGCTGCCTCTGGGGTGCCCTTGATGATCCCTAGGTGTCCCTGGGGTGCCCTGAGTGTCCCTGGGGTGCCCTGGCTGTCCCCTAGGTGTCCTTGGGGTGCCTTGCTGTCCCCAAGGCGTCCCTGGGGTGCCCTGGCTGTCCCCTAGGTGTCCCTGGGGGTGCCCTGGCTGTCCCTGGGGGTCCCTGGCTGTCCCATAGGTGTCCCTAGGGGTGCCTTGTCTGTCCCTGGGGGTGCCCTGGGTGTACCCTGGTGTCCCTGGGAGGGCCCTGGCTGTCCCCTAAGTGTCCCTGGGGGTGCTCTGGTGTCCCTGGGGATGCCCTGGCTGTCCCCTAGCTGTCCCTGGGGGTGCCCTGGGTGTCCCTGGGGTGCCCTGGCTGTCCCCTAGGTGTCCCTGGGGGTGCCCTAGCTGTCCCCTACGTGTCCCTGGGGGTGCCCTGGGTGTCCCTGAGGTGCTCTAGGGGTGCCCCGGCTGTCCCTGGGGGTGCCCAGGCTGTCCCCTAGGGGTCCCTGGGGGTACCCTGGCTGTCCCTGGGGTGCCCTGGCTGTCCCCTAGGTGTCCCTGGGGTGCCGTGGCTGTCCCCTTGGTGTCCCTGGGGGTGACCTCCCTGTCCCCTAGGTGTCCCTGGAGGTGCCCTGGCTGTCCCCTTGGTGTCCCTGGGGGTGTCCTGGCTGTCCCATAGGTGTCCCTGGAGGTGCCCTGGCTGTCCCCTTGGTGTCCCTGGGGGTGCCCTTGGTGTCCCTGGGGTGCCCTGGCTGTCCCCTAGGTGTCCCCGGGGATGCCCTGGCTATCCCTGGGGGGCCCCTGGCTGTCCCTGGGGTGCCCTAGCTGTCCCCTAGGTGTCCCTGGGAGTGCCCTGGCTGTCCCCTAGGTGTCCCTGGGAGTGCCCTGGGTGTCCCTCTGGGTGCCCTGGCTGTCCCCTAGGTGTCCCTGGGGTCCCCTGGGTGTCCCCGGGGGTGCCCTGGCTGTTCCTGTGGTGCCCTGGCTGTCTTCTAGGTGTCCCTGGGGGGCCCTGGCTGTCCCCTCGGTGTCCCTGGGGGTGCCCTGGGTGTCCCCTAGGTGTCCCTGGGGGTGCCCTGGGTGTCCCTGGGGTGCCCTGGGGGTGCCCTGGCTGTTCCTTAGGTGTCCCTGGGGGTGTCCTGGGTGTCCCCTAGGTGTCCCTGGGGGTGCCCTGGGTGTCCCCTAGGTGTCCCTGGGGGTGCCCTGGCTGTTCCTTAGGTGTCCCTGGGGGTGCCCTGGCTGTCTCTTAGGTGTCCCTGGGGGTTCCCTGGCTATCTGTGGGGTGCCGTGGCTGCCTCTGGGGTGCCCTTGATGTCCCCTAGGTGTCCCTGGGGTGCCCTGAGTGTCCCTGTGGGTGCCCTGGCTGTCCCCTAGGTGTCCCTGGGGTGCCCTGGCTGTCCTTTAGGTGTCCCTGGGTGTGCCCTGGCTGTCCCCTAGGTGTCCCTGCCTCGCTCGTATCCTCGACTCCGCCTCCGGCGCCATGGTGACACCCCTCCCAGTCTGGACCAGTGTGGCCACACCCCCTCCCCTGGGGCCATTAGACCCATCCCAGTACAGACCAGTAAGGCACCGTGTGCCCACCATGGACCCCCACACGCCTGCCAGTTCGTCCCAGTCCACTCCCCGTCCATCCCAGTTCTCTCTGATCACCCTCCCAGTGCTCCCAGTCCATCCCAGTCCCGCAGGTGCTGGTGCTTGTGGCTTGATGAGCTGGTGCCTGTCCGCAACGTGGAGCGGGTCAAATGAGGCCTCAGGGGGAGGGGGGGGCGGATTTTGGGGGGTCCTGGGGGTCCCGAGTTGTCCTGGAGGGGTTTGGGGGGTCTGCGGGGAGTCTCAAGGGGCTGCTGTGGGTGTTTTTCGGGGATCTTCGGGAGGTTTGGGCGGCCCATTTGAGGCATCAAAGGAACCTGAGGAGGGTTTTGCGGGCTCCTGGAGGTCGGGGGGGCCCTGGGGGTGGTTTGGGGGGCACTGGGGGGTTCCAGCCCGTGACCCCCCCCCGTTTTTGACCCCCCCCCCCCCCCCGAGCTGTTTCGGTCTCATCGACGCCCTCCTGAAGCCCAAGGGGGGGTGGGCGCTGGGCCCCCCCCGCTGCCCCCTCCCCCTGCCACCCCCGCGACGCCCTGCAGGTGAGGGACCCCCAAAAACCCCTCCCCAGACCCCAAATTCACCCCTGGGACCCCAAAAAACCCCCAAAACCTCTCCCCGGACCCCAAATTCACCCCTGAGGCCCCAAAAAACCCCCAAACCCCTCCCCATGAACCCCAAATCCACCCCTGGGACCCCCCAAAACCTCCCCAGGACCCCAGATCCACCCCGGGACCCCCAAATCCATCCCTTGGACCCCCAAAAACCCCCAAATCCATCCCTGGGACCCCCCAAAACCTCCCTTCAAACCCCAAATTCACCCCTCGGACCTCCAGAATCCTTCCACAGGACCCCTCAGGGGTCGTTCCCCACGAAAAAGTGCGGGAAACGTGAGGGGAGAAAAGGGCGGGAAACGTGAGGGGAGAAAAAGGGCGGGATCAAGTGGAGGGGATCAATGGAATTTTGGGGGGGGTCAGCGACGCTGAGGAAGGATCAATGGAATATTGGGGGGGCATCAATGACATTGGGGGGGTCAGTGACACTCGGGTGGGGATCAATGATGCTGTGGGGGGGTCGATATCAGCTCGAGGGGCGGCCATGGGTTTTTGGGGGGCCGCAACGCAGGCATCCGTGCTGGGTTTGGAGCGGGGGGGCCCCTTCAACCTCTGGGGGGGCCCTGGCTGTCCCCTGGCTGTACCTGGGGGTGCCCTGCCTGTCCCCTAGGTGTCCCTGGGGATGCCCTGGAGTCCCTGGGGGTGCCCTGGCTGTCCCCTTGGTGTCCCTGGGGGTGCCCTGGGTGTCCCTGGGGTGCCCTGGCTGTCCCCTAGGCGTCCCTGGGGATGCCCTGGCTATCCCTGGGGGGGCCCTGGCTGTCCCTGGGGTGCCTTGCTGTCCCCTAGGTGTCCCTGGGGGTGCCCTGCCTTTCCCCGAGGTGTCCCTGGGGGTGCCCTGGCTGTCCTTGGGGTGCTCTGGCTGTCCCCTAGGTGTCCCTGGAGTGCCCTGACTGTCCCCTAGGTTTCCTTGGGTGTTCCCTGGCTGTCCCCTAGTTGTCCCTGGGGGAGCCCTGGCTGACCCTAGGGTGCCCTGCCTGTCTCCTAGGTGTCCCTGGGAGTGCCCTGGCTGTCACCTAGGTGTCCCTGGGGGTCCCTGGCTGTCCCCTAGTTGTCCCTGGGGGAGCCCTGGCTGTCCCAAGGGTGCCCTGCCTGTCCCCTATCTGTCCCTGGGAGTGCCCTGGCTGTCCCCTAGGTGTCCCTGGGGTCCCCTGGGTGTCCCCGGGGGTGCCCTGGCTGTTCCTGTGGTGCCCTGGCTGTCTTCTAGGTGTCCCTGGGGGGCCCTGGCTGTCCCCTAGGTGTCCCTGGGGTGCCCTGGCTGTCCCTGGGGTGCCCAGGCTTTCCTATAGGTGTCCCTGGGGGTGCCCTGGCTGTCCCGTAGGTGTCCCAGGGCTGCCCTGGCTGTCCCGTAGGTGTCCCATGGCTGCCCTGGCTGTCCCATAGGTGTCCCTGGGGGTGCCCTGGCTGTTCCTTAGGTGTCCCTGGGGGTGCCCTGGCTGTCCCTTAGGTGTCCCTGGGGGTTCCCTGGCTATCTGTGGGGTGCCGTGGCTGCCTCTGGGGTGCCCTTGATGTCCCCTAGGTGTCCCTGGGGTGCCCTGAGTGTCCCTGTGGGTGCCCTGGCTGTCCCCTAGGTGTCCCTGGGGTTCCCTGGCTGTCCCTGGGGTTCCCAAGCTTTCCTATAGGTGTCCCTGGGGGTGCCCTGGCTGTCCCCTAGGTGTCCCAGGGCTGCCCTGGCTGTCCCATAGGTGTCCCTGGGGGTGCCCTGGCTGTTCCTTAGGTGTCCCTGGGGGTGGCCTGCCTGTCCCCTAGGTGTCCCTGGGGATGCCCTGGAGTCCCTGGGGGTGCCCTGGCTGTCCCTGGGGGTCCCTGGCTGTCCCCTAGGTGTCCCTGGGGTGCCCTGGCTTTCCCTGGGGTGCCCTGGCTGTCCCCTAGGTGTCCTTGGGGTGCCTTGCTGTCCCCAAGGCGTCCCTGGGGTGCCCTGGCTGTCCCCTAGGTGTCCCTGGGGGTGCCCTGGCTGTCCCTGGGGGTCCCTGGCTGTCCCATAGGTGTCCCTAGGGGTGCCTTGTCTGTCCTTGGGGGGGGCCCTGGGTGTACCCTGGTGTCCCTGGGAGGGCCCTGGCTGTCCCCTAAGTGTCCCTGGGGGTGGCCTGGCTGTCCCTGGTGTGCCCTGGCTGTCCCCTAGGTGTCCCTGGGGTGCCCTGGGTGTCCCTGTGGTGCTCTAGGGGTGCCCCGGCTGTCCCTGGGGGTACCCTGGCTGTCCCCTAGGGGTCCCTGGGGGTACCCTGGCTGTCCCTGGGGTGCCCTGGCTGTCCCCTAGGTGTCCCTGGGGGTGACCTGCCTGTCCCCTAGGTGTCCCTGGAGGTGCCCTGGCTGTCCCCTTGGTGTCCCTGGGGGTGCCCTGGCTGTCCCCGTGGTGTCCCTGGGGGTGCCCTGGGTGTCCCTGGGGTGCCCTGGCTGTCCCCTAGGTGTCCCCGGGGATGCCCTGGCTATCCCTGGGGGGGCCCTGGCTGTCCCTGGGGTGCCCTAGCTGTCCCCTAGGTGTCCCTGGGGGTGCCCTGGCTGTCCCCTTGGTGTCCCTTGGGTACCCTGGCTGTCCCTTATGTGTCCCTGGGGGTGCCCACGGTGTCCCTGGGGTGCCTTGCTGTCCCCTAGGTGTCCCTGGGGGTGCCCTGCCTTTCCCCGAGGTGTCCCTGGGGGTGCCCTGGCTGTCCTTGGGGTGCTCTGGCTGTCCCCTAGGTGTCCCTGGAGTGCCCTGACTGTCCCCTAGGTGTCCCTGGGGGTTCCCTGGCTGTCCCCTAGTTGTCCCTGGGGGAGCCCTGGCTGACCCTAGGGTGCCCTGCCTGTCCCCTAGGTGTCCCTGGGAGTGCCCTGGCTGTCACCTAGGTGTCCCTGGGGGTCCCTGGCTGTCCCCTAGTTGTCCCTGGGGGAGCCCTGGCTGTCCCAAGGGTGCCCTGCCTGTCCCCTAGGTGTCCCTGGGAGTGCCCTGGCTGTCCCCTAGGTGTCCCTGGGGGTGCCCTGGGTGTCCCTCTGGGTGCCCTGGCTGTCCCCTAGGTGTCCCTGGGGTCCCCTGGGTGTCCCCGGGGGTGCCCTGGCTGTTCCTGTGGTGCCCTGGCTGTCTTCTAGGTGTCCCTGGGGGGCCCTGGCTGTCCCCTAGGTGTCATTGGGGTGCCCTGGCTGTCCCTGGGGTGCCCAGGCTTTCCTATAGGTGTCCCTGGGGGTGCCCTGGGTGTCCCTGGGGTGCCCTGGGGGCGCCCTGGCTGTCCCGTAGGTGTCCCAGGGCTGCCCTGGCTGTCCCATAGGTGTCCCTGGGGGTGCCCTGGCTGTTCCTTAGGTGTCCCGGGGGTGCCCTGGCTGTCCCTTAGGTGTCCCTGGGGGTTTCCTGGCTATCTGTGGGGTGCCGTGGCTGCCTCTGGGGTGCCCTTGATGTCCCCTAGGTGTCCCTGGGGTGCCCTGAGTGTCCCTGTGGGTGCCCTGGCTGTCCCCTAGGTGTCCCTGGGGTTCCCTGGCTGTCCCTGGGGTGCCCAGGCTTTCCTATAGGTGTCCCTGGGGGTGCCCTGGCTGTCCCCTAGGTGTCCCAGGGCTGCCCTGGCTGTCCCATAGGTGTCCCTGGGGGTGCCCTGGCTGTTCCTTAGGTGTCCCTGGGGGTGGCCTGCCTGTCCCCTAGGTGTCCCTGGGGATGCCCTGGAGTCCCTGGGGGTGCCCTGGCTGTCCCTGGGGGTCCCTGGCTGTCCCCTAGGTGTCCCTGGGGTGCCCTGGCTTTCCCTGGGGTGCCCTGGCTGTCCCCTAGGTGTCCTTGGGGTGCCTTGCTGTCCCCAAGGCGTCCCTGGGGTGCCCTGGCTGTCCCCTAGGTGTCCCTGGGGGTGCCCTGGCTGTCCCTGGGGGTCCCTGGCTGTCCCATAGGTGTCCCTAGGGGTGCCTTGTCTGTCCCTGGGGGGGGCCCTGGGTGTACCCTGGTGTCCCTGGGAGGGCCCTGGCTGTCCCCTAAGTGTCCCTGGGGGTGGCCTGGCTGTCCCTGGTGTGCCCTGGCTGTCCCCTACGTGTCCCTGGGGGTGCCCTGGGTGTCCCTGTGGTGCTCTAGGGGTGCCCCGGCTGTCCCTGGGGGTACCCTGGCTGTCCCCTAGGGGTCCCTGGGGGTACCCTGGCTGTCCCTGGGGTGCCCTGGCTGTCCCCTAGGTGTCCCTGGGGGTGACCTGCCTGTCCCCTAGGTGTCCCTGGAGGTGCCCTGGCTGTCCCCTTGGTGTCCCTGGGGGTGCCCTGGCTGTCCCCTTGGTGTCCCTGGGGGTGCCCTGGGTGTCCCTGGGGTGCCCTGGCTGTCCCCTAGGTGTCCCCGGGGATGCCCTGGCTATCCCTGGGGGGGCCCTGGCTGTCCCTGGGGTGCCCTAGCTGTCCCCTAGGTGTCCCTGGGGGTGCCCTAGCTGTCCCCTTGGTGTCCCTGGGGTACCCTGGCTGTCCCTTATGTGTCCCTGGGGGTGCCCAGGGTGTCCCTGGGGTGCCTTGCTGTCCCCTAGGTGTCCCTGGGGGTGCCCTGCCTTTCCCCGAGGTGTCCCTGGGGGTGCCCTGGCTGTCCTTAGGGTGCTCTGGCTGTCCCCTAGGTGTCCCTGGAGTGCCCTGACTGTCCCCTAGGTGTCCCTGGGGGTTCCCTGGCTGTCCCCTAGTTGTCCCTGGGGGAGCCCTGGCTGACCCTAGGGTGCCCTGCCTGTCCCCTAGGTGTCCCTGGGGGTGCCCTGGGTGTCCCTCTGGGTGCCCTGGCTGTCCCCTAGGTGTCCCTGGGGTCCCCTGGGTGTCCCCGGGGGTGCCCTGGCTGTTCCTGTGGTGCCCTGGCTGTCTTCTAGGTGTCCCTGGGGGGCCCTGGCTGTCCCCTAGGTGTCCCTGGGGTGCCCTGGCTGTCCCTGGGGTGCCCAGGCTTTCCTATAGGTGTCCCTGGGGGTGCCCTGGCTGTCCCTGGGGGTCCCTGGCTGTCCCCTAGGTGTCACTGGGGTGCCCTGGCTTTCCCTGGGGTGCCCTGGCTGTCCCCTAGGTGTCCTTGGGGTGCCTTGCTGTCCCCAAGGCGTCCCTGGGGTGCCCTGGCTGTCCCCTAGGTGTCCCTGGGGGTGCCCTGGCTGTCCCTGGGGGTCCCTGGCTGTCCCATAGGTGTCCCTAGGGGTGCCTTGTCTGTCCCTGGGGGGGGCCCTGGGTGTACCCTGGTGTCCCTGGGAGGGCCCTGGCTGTCCCCTAAGTGTCCCTGGGGGTGGCCTGGCTGTCCCTGGTGTGCCCTGGCTGTCCCCTACGTGTCCCTGGGGGTGCCCTGGGTGTCCCTGTGGTGCTCTAGGGGTGCCCCGGCTGTCCCTGGGGGTACCCTGGCTGTCCCCTAGGGGTCCCTGGGGGTACCCTGGCTGTCCCTGGGGTGCCCTGGCTGTCCCCTAGGTGTCCCTGGGGGTGACCTGCCTGTCCCCTAGGTGTCCCTGGAGGTGCCCTGGCTGTCCCCTTGGTGTCCCTGGGGGTGCCCTGGCTGTCCCCTTGGTGTCCCTGGGGGTGCCCTGGGTGTCCCTGGGGTGCCCTGGCTGTCCCCTAGGTGTCCCCGGGGATGCCCTGGCTATCCCTGGGGCGGCCCTGGCTGTCCCTGGGGTGCCCTAGCTGTCCCCTAGGTGTCCCTGGGGGTGCCCTAGCTGTCCCCTTGGTGTCCCTGGGGTACCCTGGCTGTCCCTTATGTGTCCCTGGCTGTCCCCTAGGTGTCCCTGGGGTGCCTTGCTGTCCCCTAGGTGTCCCTGGGGGTGCCCTGCCTTTCCCCGAGGTGTCCCTGGGGGTGCCCTGGCTGTCCTTAGGGTGCTCTGGCTGTCCCCTAGGTGTCCCTGGAGTGCCCTGACTGTCCCCTAGGTGTCCCTGGGGGTTCCCTGGCTGTCCCCTAGTTGTCCCTGGGGGAGCCCTGGCTGACCCTAGGGTGCCCTGCCTGTCCCCTAGGTGTCCCTGGGGGTGCCCTGGGTGTCCCTCTGGGTGCCCTGGCTGTCCCCTAGGTGTCCCTGGGGTCCCCTGGGTGTCCCCGGGGGTGCCCTGGCTGTTCCTGTGGTGCCCTGGCTGTCTTCTAGGTGTCCCTGGGGGGCCCTGGCTGTCCCCTAGGTGTCCCTGGGGTGCCCTGGCTGTCCCTGGGGTGCCCAGGCTTTCCTATAGGTGTCCCTGGGGGTGCCCTGGGTGTCCCTGGGGTGCCCTGGGGGTGCCCTGGCTGTCCCATAGGTGTCCCAGGGCTGCCCTGGCTGTCCCATAGGTGTCCCTGGGGGTGCCCTGGCTGTTCCTTAGGTGTCCCGGGGGTGCCCTGGCTGTCCCTTAGGTGTCCCTGGGGGTTCCCTGGCTATCTGTGGGGTGCCGTGGCTGCCTCTGGGGTGCCCTTGATGTCCCCTAGGTGTCCCTGGGGTGCCCTGAGTGTCCCTGTGGGTGCCCTGGCTGTCCCCTAGGTGTCCCTGGGGTGCCCTGGCTGTCCTTTAGGTGTCCCTGGGTGTGCCCTGGCTGTCCCCTAGGTGTCCCTGCCTCGCTCGTATCCTCGACTCCGCCTCCGGCGCCATGGTGACACCCCTCCCAGTCTGGACCAGTGTGGCCACACCCCCTCCCCTGGGGCCATTAGACCCATCCCAGTACAGACCAGTAAGGCACCGTGTGCCCACCATGGACCCCCACACGCCTGCCAGTTCGTCCCAGTCCACTCCCCGTCCATCCCAGTTCTCTCTGATCACCCTCCCAGTGCTCCCAGTCCATCCCAGTCCCGCAGGTGCTGGTGCTTGTGGCTTGATGAGCTGGTGCCTGTCTGCAACGTGGAGCGGGTCAAATGAGGCCTCAGGGGGAGGGGGGGGGCGGATTTTGGGGGGTCCTGGGGGTCCCGAGTTGTCCTGGAGGGGTTTGGGGGGTCTGCGGGGAGTCTCAAGGGGCTGCTGTGGGTGTTTTTCGGGGATCTTCGGGAGGTTTGGGCGGCCCATTTGAGGCATCAAAGGAACCTGAGGAGGGTTTTGCGGGCTCCTGGAGGTCGGGGGGGCCCTGGGGGTGGTTTGGGGGGCACTGGGGGGTTCCAGCCCGTGACCCCCCCCCGTTTTTGACCCCCCCCCCCCCCCGAGCTGTTTCGGTCTCATCGACGCCCTCCTGAAGCCCAAGGGGGGGTGGGCGCTGGGCCCCCCCCGCTGCCCCCTCCCCCTGCCACCCCCGCGACGCCCTGCAGGTGAGGGACCCCCAAAAACCCCTCCCCAGACCCCAAATTCACCCCTGGGACCCCAAAAAACCCCCAAAACCTCTCCCCGGACCCCAAATTCACCCCTGAGGCCCCAAAAAACCCCCAAACCCCTCCCCATGAACCCCAAATCCACCCCTGGGACCCCCCAAAACCTCCCCAGGACCCCAGATCCACCCCGGGACCCCCAAATCCATCCCTTGGACCCCCAAAAACCCCCAAATCCATCCCTGGGACCCCCCAAAACCTCCCTTCAAACCCCAAATTCACCCCTCGGACCTCCAGAATCCTTCCACAGGACCCCTCAGGGGTCGTTCCCCACGAAAAAGTGCGGGAAACGTGAGGGGAGAAAAAGGGCGGGAAACGTGAGGGGAGAAAAAGGGCGGGATCAAGTGGAGGGGATCAATGGAATTTTGGGGGGGGTCAGCGACGCTGAGGAAGGATCAATGGAATATTGGGGGGGCATCAATGATATTGGGGGGGTCAGTGACACTCGGGTGGGGATTAATGATGCTGTGGGGGGGTCGATATCAGCTCGAGGGGCGGCCATGGGTTTTTGGGGGGCCGCAACGCAGGCATCCGTGCTGGGTTTGGAGCGGGGGGGCCCCTTCAACCTCTGGGGGGGCCCTGGCTGTCCCCTGGCTGTACCTGGGGGTGCCCTGGCTGTCCCCTAGGTGTCCCTGGGGATGCCCTGGAGTCCCTGGGGGTGCCCTGGCTGTCCCTGGGGGTCCCTGGCTGTCCCCTAGGTGTCCCTGGGGTGCCCTGGCTTTCCCTGGGGTGCCCTGGCTGTCCCCTAGGTGTCCTTGGGGTGCCTTGCTGTCCCCAAGGCGTCCCTGGGGTGCCCTGGCTGTCCCCTAGGTGTCCCTGGGGGTGCCCTGGCTGTCCCTGGGGGTCCCTGGCTGTCCCCTAGGTGTCCCTAGGGGTGCCTTGTCTGTCCCTGGGGGGGCCCTGGGTGTACCCTGGTGTCCCTGGGAGGGCCCTGGCTGTCCCCTAAGTGTCCCTGGGGGTGCTCTGGTGTCCCTGGGGATGCCCTGGCTGTCCCCTAGCTGTCCCTGGGGGTGCCGTGGGTGTCCCTGGGGTGCCCTGGCTGTCCCCTAGGTGTCCCTGGGGGTGCCCTGGCTGTCCCTGGGGGTCCCTGGCTCTCCCCTAGGTGTCCTTGGGGTGCCTTGCTGTCCCCAAGGCGTCCCTGGGGTGCCCTGGCTGTCCCCTAGGTGTCCCTGGGTGTACCCTGGTGTCCCTGGGAGGGCCCTGGCTGTCCCCTAAGTGTCCCTGGGGGTGGCCTGGCTGTCCCTGGTGTGCCCTGGCTGTCCCCTACGTGTCCCTGGGGGTGCCCTGGGTGTCCCTGTGGTGCTCTAGGGGTGCCCCGGCTGTCCCTGGGGGTACCCTGGCTGTCCCCGTGGTGTCCCTGGGGGTACCCTGGGTGTCCCTGGGGTGCCCTGGCTGTCCCCTAGGTGTCCCTGGGGGTGACCTGCCTGTCCCCTAGGTGTCCCTGGAGGTGCCCTGGCTGTCCCCTTGGTGTCCCTGGGGGTGCCCTGGCTGTCCCCGTGGTGTCCCTGGGGGTGCCCTGGGTGTCCCTGGGGTGCCCTGGCTGTCCCCTAGGTGTCCCCGGGGATGCCCTGGCTATCCCTGGGGGGGCCCTGGCTGTCCCTGGGGTGCCCTAGCTGTCCCCTAGGTGTCCCTGGGGGTGCCCTGGCTGTCCCCTTGGTGTCCCTTGGGTACCCTGGCTGTCCCTTATGTGTCCCTGGGGGTGCCCAGGGTGTCCCTGGGGTGCCTTGCTGTCCCCTAGGTGTCCCTGGGGGTGCCCTGCCTTTCCCCGAGGTGTCCCTGGGGGTGCCCTGGCTGTCCTTGGGGTGCTCTGGCTGTCCCCTAGGTGTCCCTGGAGTGCCCTGACTGTCCCCTAGGTGTCCCTGGGGGTTCCCTGGCTGTCCCCTAGTTGTCCCTGGGGGAGCCCTGGCTGACCCTAGGGTGCCCTGCCTGTCCCCTAGGTGTCCCTGGGAGTGCCCTGGCTGTCCCCTAGGTGTCCGTGGGGGTGCCCTGGGTGTCCCTCTGGGTGCCCTGGCTGTCCCCTAGGTGTCCCTGGGGTCCCCTGGGTGTCCCCGGGGGTGCCCTGGCTGTTCCTGTGGTGCCCTGGCTGTCTTCTAGGTGTCCTTGGGGGGCCCTGGCTGTCCCCTAGGTGTCCCTGGGGTGCCCTGGCTGTCCCTGGGGTGCCCAGGCTTTCCTATAGGTGTCCCTGGGGGTGCCCTGGGGGTGCCCTGGCTGTCCCGTAGGTGTCCCAGGGCTGCCCTGGCTGTCCCATAGGTGTCCCTGGGGGTGCCCTGGCTGTTCCTTAGGTGTCCCGGGGGTGCCCTGGCTGTCCCTTAGGTGTCCCTGGGGGTTTCCTGGCTATCTGTGGGGTGCCGTGGCTGCCTCTGGGGTGCCCTTGATGTCCCCTAGGTGTCCCTGGGGTGCCCTGAGTGTCCCTGTGGGTGCCCTGGCTGTCCCCTAGGTGTCCCTGGGGTTCCCTGGCTGTCCCTGGGGTGCCCAGGCTTTCCTATAGGTGTCCCTGGGGGTGCCCTGGCTGTCCCCTAGGTGTCCCAGGGCTGCCCTGGCTGTCCCATAGGTGTCCCTGGGGGTGCCCTGGCTGTTCCTTAGGTGTCCCTGGGGGTGGCCTGCCTGTCCCCTAGGTGTCCCTGGGGATGCCCTGGAGTCCCTGGGGGTGCCCTGGCTGTCCCTGGGGGTCCCTGGCTGTCCCCTAGGTGTCACTGGGGTGCCCTGGCTTTCCCTGGGGTGCCCTGGCTGTCCCCTAGGTGTCCTTGGGGTGCCTTGCTGTCCCCAAGGCGTCCCTGGGGTGCCCTGGCTGTCCCCTAGGTGTCCCTGGGGGTGCCCTGGCTGTCCCTGGGGGTCCCTGGCTGTCCGATAGGTGTCCCTAGGGGTGCCTTGTCTGTCCCTGGGGGGGGCCCTGGGTGTACCCTGGTGTCCCTGGGAGGGCCCTGGCTGTCCCCTAAGTGTCCCTGGGGGTGGCCTGGCTGTCCCTGGTGTGCCCTGGCTGTCCCCTACGTGTCCCTGGGGGTGCCCTGGGTGTCCCTGTGGTGCTCTAGGGGTGCCCCGGCTGTCCCTGGGGGTACCCTGGCTGTCCCCTAGGGGTCCCTGGGGGTACCCTGGCTGTCCCTGGGGTGCCCTGGCTGTCCCCTAGGTGTCCCTGGGGGTGACCTGCCTGTCCCCTAGGTGTCCCTGGAGGTGCCCTGGCTGTCCCCTTGGTGTCCCTGGGGGTGCCCTGGCTGTCCCCTTGGTGTCCCTGGGGGTGCCCTGGGTGTCCCTGGGGTGCACTGGCTGTCCCCTAGGTGTCCCCGGGGATGCCCTGGCTATCCCTGGGGGGGCCCTGGCTGTCCCTGGGGTGCCCTAGCTGTCCCCTAGGTGTCCCTGGGGGTGCCCTAGCTGTCCCCTTGGTGTCCCTGGGGTACCCTGGCTGTCCCTTATGTGTCCCTGGGGGTGCCCAGGGTGTCCCTGGGGTGCCTTGCTGTCCCCTAGGTGTCCCTGGGGGTGCCCTGCCTTTCCCCGAGGTGTCCCTGGGGGTGCCCTGGCTGTCCTTAGGGTGCTCTGGCTGTCCCCTAGGTGTCCCTGGAGTGCCCTGACTGTCCCCTAGGTGTCCCTGGGGGTTCCCTGGCTGTCCCCTAGTTGTCCCTGGGGGAGCCCTGGCTGACCCTAGGGTGCCCTGCCTGTCCCCTAGGTGTCCCTGGGGGTGCCCTGGGTGTCCCTCTGGGTGCCCTGGCTGTCCCCTAGGTGTCCCTGGGGTCCCCTGGGTGTCCCCGGGGGTGCCCTGGCTGTTCCTGTGGTGCCCTGGCTGTCTTCTAGGTGTCCCTGGGGGGCCCTGGCTGTCCCCTAGGTGTCCCTGGGGTGCCCTGGCTGTCCCTGGGGTGCCCAGGCTTTCCTATAGGTGTCCCTGGGGGTGCCCTGGCTGTCCCTGGGGGTCCCTGGCTGTCCCCTAGGTGTCACTGGGGTGCCCTGGCTTTCCCTGGGGTGCCCTGGCTGTCCCCTAGGTGTCCTTGGGGTGCCTTGCTGTCCCCAAGGCGTCCCTGGGGTGCCCTGGCTGTCCCCTAGGTGTCCCTGGGGGTGCCCTGGCTGTCCCTGGGGGTCCCTGGCTGTCCCATAGGTGTCCCTAGGGGTGCCTTGTCTGTCCCTGGGGGGGGCCCTGGGTGTACCCTGGTGTCCCTGGGAGGGCCCTGGCTGTCCCCTAAGTGTCCCTGGGGGTGGCCTGGCTGTCCCTGGTGTGCCCTGGCTGTCCCCTACGTGTCCCTGGGGGTGCCCTGGGTGTCCCTGTGGTGCTCTAGGGGTGCCCCGGCTGTCCCTGGGGGTACCCTGGCTGTCCCCTAGGGGTCCCTGGGGGTACCCTGGCTGTCCCTGGGGTGCCCTGGCTGTCCCCTAGGTGTCCCTGGGGGTGACCTGCCTGTCCCCTAGGTGTCCCTGGAGGTGCCCTGGCTGTCCCCTTGGTGTCCCTGGGGGTGCCCTGGCTGTCCCCTTGGTGTCCCTGGGGGTGCCCTGGGTGTCCCTGGGGTGCCCTGGCTGTCCCCTAGGTGTCCCCGGGGATGCCCTGGCTATCCCTGGGGGGGCCCTGGCTGTCCCTGGGGTGCCCTAGCTGTCCCCTAGGTGTCCCTGGGGGTGCCCTAGCTGTCCCCTTGGTGTCCCTGGGGTACCCTGGCTGTCCCTTATGTGTCCCTGGGGGTGCCCAGGGTGTCCCTGGGGTGCCTTGCTGTCCCCTAGGTGTCCCTGGGGGTGCCCTGCCTTTCCCCGAGGTGTCCCTGGGGGTGCCCTGGCTGTCCTTAGGGTGCTCTGGCTGTCCCCTAGGTGTCCCTGGAGTGCCCTGACTGTCCCCTAGGTGTCCCTGGGGGTTCCCTGGCTGTCCCCTAGTTGTCCCTGGGGGAGCCCTGGCTGACCCTAGGGTGCCCTGCCTGTCCCCTAGGTGTCCCTGGGGGTGCCCTGGGTGTCCCTCTGGGTGCCCTGGCTGTCCCCTAGGTGTCCCTGGGGTCCCCTGGGTGTCCCCGGGGGTGCCCTGGCTGTTCCTGTGGTGCCCTGGCTGTCTTCTAGGTGTCCCTGGGGGGCCCTGGCTGTCCCCTAGGTGTCCCTGGGGTGCCCTGGCTTTCCCTGGGGTGCCCAGGCTTTCCTATAGGTGTCCCTGGGGGTGCCCTGGCTGTCCCTGGGGGTCCCTGGCTGTCCCCTAGGTGTCACTGGGGTGCCCTGGCTTTCCCTGGGGTGCCCTGGCTGTCCCCTAGGTGTCCTTGGGGTGCCTTGCTGTCCCCAAGGCGTCCCTGGGGGTGCCCTGGCTGTCCCCTAGGTGTCCCTGGGGGTGCCCTGGCTGTCCCTGGGGGTCCCTGGCTGTCCCATAGGTGTCCCTAGGGGTGCCTTGTCTGTCCCTGGGGGGGGCCCTGGGTGTACCCTGGTGTCCCTGGGAGGGCCCTGGCTGTCCCCTAAGTGTCCCTGGGGGTGGCCTGGCTGTCCCTGGTGTGCCCTGGCTGTCCCCTACGTGTCCCTGGGGGTGCCCTGGGTGTCCCTGTGGTGCTCTAGGGGTGCCCCGGCTGTCCCTGGGGGTACCCTGGCTGTCCCCTAGGGGTCCCTGGGGGTACCCTGGCTGTCCCTGGGGTGCCCTGGCTGTCCCCTAGGTGTCCCTGGGGGTGACCTGCCTGTCCCCTAGGTGTCCCTGGAGGTGCCCTGGCTGTCCCCTTGGTGTCCCTGGGGGTGCCCTGGCTGTCCCCTTGGTGTCCCTGGGGGTGCCCTGGGTGTCCCTGGGGTGCCCTGGCTGTCCCCTAGGTGTCCCCGGGGATGCCCTGGCTATCCCTGGGGCGGCCCTGGCTGTCCCTGGGGTGCCCTAGCTGTCCCCTAGGTGTCCCTGGGGGTGCCCTAGCTGTCCCCTTGGTGTCCCTGGGGTACCCTGGCTGTCCCTTATGTGTCCCTGGCTGTCCCCTAGGTGTCCCTGGGGTGCCTTGCTGTCCCCTAGGTGTCCCTGGGGGTGCCCTGCCTTTCCCCGAGGTGTCCCTGGGGGTGCCCTGGCTGTCCTTAGGGTGCTCTGGCTGTCCCCTAGGTGTCCCTGGAGTGCCCTGACTGTCCCCTAGGTGTCCCTGGGGGTTCCCTGGCTGTCCCCTAGTTGTCCCTGGGGGAGCCCTGGCTGACCCTAGGGTGCCCTGCCTGTCCCCTAGGTGTCCCTGGGGGTGCCCTGGGTGTCCCTCTGGGTGCCCTGGCTGTCCCCTAGGTGTCCCTGGGGTCCCCTGGGTGTCCCCGGGGGTGCCCTGGCTGTTCCTGTGGTGCCCTGGCTGTCTTCTAGGTGTCCCTGGGGGGCCCTGGCTGTCCCCTAGGTGTCCCTGGGGTGCCCTGGCTGTCCCTGGGGTGCCCAGGCTTTCCTATAGGTGTCCCTGGGGGTGCCCTGGGTGTCCCTGGGGTGCCCTGGGGGTGCCCTGGCTGTCCCATAGGTGTCCCAGGGCTGCCCTGGCTGTCCCATAGGTGTCCCTGGGGGTGCCCTGGCTGTTCCTTAGGTGTCCCGGGGGTGCCCTGGCTGTCCCTTAGGTGTCCCTGGGGGTTCCCTGGCTATCTGTGGGGTGCCGTGGCTGCCTCTGGGGTGCCCTTGATGTCCCCTAGGTGTCCCTGGGGTGCCCTGAGTGTCCCTGTGGGTGCCCTGGCTGTCCCCTAGGTGTCCCTGGGGTGCCCTGGCTGTCCTTTAGGTGTCCCTGGGTGTGCCCTGGCTGTCCCCTAGGTGTCCCTGCCTCGCTCGTATCCTCGACTCCGCCTCCGGCGCCATGGTGACACCCCTCCCAGTCTGGACCAGTGTGGCCACACCCCCTCCCCTGGGGCCATTAGACCCATCCCAGTACAGACCAGTAAGGCACCGTGTGCCCACCATGGACCCCCACACGCCTGCCAGTTCGTCCCAGTCCACTCCCCGTCCATCCCAGTTCTCTCTGATCACCCTCCCAGTGCTCCCAGTCCATCCCAGTCCCGCAGGTGCTGGTGCTTGTGGCTTGATGAGCTGGTGCCTGTCTGCAACGTGAGAGCGGGTCAATGAGGCCTCAGGGGGAGGGGGGGGGCGGATTTTGGGGGGTCCTGGGGGTCCCGAGTTGTCCTGGAGGGGTTTGGGGGGTCTGCGGGGAGTCTCAAGGGGCTGCTGTGGGTGTTTTTCGGGGATCTTCGGGAGGTTTGGGCGGCCCATTTGAGGCATCAAAGGAACCTGAGGAGGGTTTTGCGGGCTCCTGGAGGTCGGGGGGGCCCTGGGGGTGGTTTGGGGGGCACTGGGGGGTTCCAGCCCGTGACCCCCCCCCGTTTTTGACCCCCCCCCCCCCCGAGCTGTTTCGGTCTCATCGACGCCCTCCTGAAGCCCAAGGGGGGGTGGGCGCTGGGCCCCCCCCGCTGCCCCCCTCCCCCTGCCACCCCCGCGACGCCCTGCAGGTGAGGGACCCCCAAAAACCCCTCCCCAGACCCCAAATTCACCCCTGGGACCCCAAAAAACCCCCAAAACCTCTCCCCGGACCCCAAATTCACCCCTGAGGCCCCAAAAAAACCCCCAAACCCCTCCCCATGAACCCCAAATCCACCCCTGGGACCCCCCAAAACCTCCCCAGGACCCCAGATCCACCCCGGGACCCCCAAATCCATCCCTTGGACCCCCAAAAACCCCCAAATCCATCCCTGGGACCCCCCAAAACCTCCCTTCAAACCCCAAATTCACCCCTCGGACCTCCAGAATCCTTCCACAGGACCCCTCAGGGGTCGTTCCCCACGAAAAAGTGCGGGAAACGTGAGGGGAGAAAAAGGGCGGGAAACGTGAGGGGAGAAAAAGGGCGGGATCAAGTGGAGGGGATCAATGGAATTTTGGGGGGGGTCAGCGACGCTGAGGAAGGATCAATGGAATATTGGGGGGGCATCAATGATATTGGGGGGGTCAGTGACACTCGGGTGGGGATTAATGATGCTGTGGGGGGGTCGATATCAGCTCGAGGGGCGGCCATGGGTTTTTGGGGGGCCGCAACGCAGGCATCCGTGCTGGGTT